>NW_027364380.1:0-244420 GCF_046119375.1 Phyllobates terribilis
GCAATGCGGAGAAATTACTGTTTGTGCATTTACAATATTCATTGATTTTTGCCATTGAAAAACATCATGTTATTCATATACCAGAAATGTTTGAAGCTACTGACTGAATGAAAGGAGCTGGCATCTCACTCTCTTTGAATCTTCTTTATCATGCTAAGAGGAGCAGGAAAAAGCAAAAAATTTCAGAATTGCACCTTGCAATGCGGAGAAATTACTGTTTGTGCATTTACAATATTCATTGATTTTTGCCATTGAAAAACATCATGTTTTTCATATACCAGAAATGTTTGAAGCTACTGACTGAATGAAAGGAGCTGGCATCTCACTCTCTTTGAATCTTCTTTATCATGCTAAGAGGAGCAGGAAAAAGCAAAAAATTTCAGAATTGCACCTTGCAATGCGGAGAAATTACTGTTTGTGCATTTACAATATTCATTGATTTTTGCCATTGAAAAACGTCCAGAAATGATTGAAGCTACTGACTGAATGAAAGGAGCTGGCATCTCACTCTCTTTGAATCTTCTTTATCATGCTAAGAGGAGCAGGAAAAATCAAAAAATTTCAGAATTGCACCTTGCAATGCGGAGAAATTACTGTTTGTGCATTTACAATATTCATTGATTTTTGCCATTGAAAAACATGTTATTCATATACCAGAAATGTTTGAAGCTACTGACTGAATGAAAGGAGCTGGCACCTCACTCTCTTTGAATCTTCTTTATCATGCTAAGAGGAGCAGGAAAAAGCAAAAAATTTCAGAATTGCACCTTGCAATGCGGAGAAATTACTGTTTGTGCATTTACAATATTCATTGATTTTTGCCATTGAAAAACGTCCAGAAATGATTGAAGGTACTGACTAAATGAAAGGAGCTGGCATCTCACTCTCTTTGAATCTTCTTTATCATGCTAAGAGGAGCAGGAAAAAGCAAAAAATTTCAGAATTGCACCTTGCAATGCGGAGAAATTACTGTTTGTGCATTTACAATATTCATTGATTTTTGCCATTGAAAAACGTCCAGAAATGATTGAAGCTACTGACTGAATGAAAGGAGCTGGCATCTCACTCTGTTTGAATCTTCTTTATCATGCTAAGAGGAGCAGGAAAAAGCAAAAAATTTCAGAATTGCACCTTGCAATACGGAGAAATTACAGTTTGTGCATTTACAATATTCATTGATTTTTGCCATTGAAAAACATCCAGAAATGATTGAAGCTACTGACTGAATGAAAGGAGCTGGCATCTCACTCTCTTTGAATCTTCTTTATCATGCTAAGAGGAGCAGGAAAAAGCAAAAAATTTCAGACTTGCACCTTGCAATGCGGAGAAATTACTGTTTGTGCATTTACAATATTCATTGATTTTTGCCATTGAAAAACATCATGTTATTCATATACCAGAAATGTTTGAAGCTACTGACTGAATGAAAGGAGCTGGCATCTCACTCTCTTTGAATCTTCTTTATCATGCTAAGAGGAGCAGGAAAAAGCAAAAAATTTCAGAATTGCACCTTGCAATGCGGAGAAATTACTGTTTGTGCATTTACAATATTCATTGATTTTTGCCATTGAAAAACGTCCAGAAATGATTGAAGCTACTGACTGAATGAAAGGAGCTGGCATCTCACTCTCTTTGAATCTTGTTTATCATGCTAAGAGGAGCAGGAAAAAGCAAAAAATTTCAGAATTGCACCTTGCAATGCGGAGAAATTACTGTTTGTGCATTTACAATATTCATTGATTTTTGCCATTGAAAAACGTCCAGAAATGATTGAAGCTACTGACTGAATGAAAGGAGCTGGCATCTCACTCTCTTTGAATCTTCTTTATCATGCTAAGAGGAGCAGGAAAAAGCAAAAAATTTCAGAATTGCACCTTGCAATGCGGAGAAATTACTGTTTGTGCATTTACAATATTCATTGATTTTTGCCATTGAAAAACATCATGTTATTCATATACCAGAAATGATTGAAGCTACTGACTGAATGAAAGGAGCTGGCATCTCACTCTCTTTGAATCTTCTTTATCATGCTAAGAGGAGCAGGAAAAAGTAAAAAATTTCAGAATTGCACCTTGCAATGCGGAGAAATTACTGTTTGTGCATTTATAATATTCAATGATTTTTGCCATTGAAAAACGTCCAGAAATGATTGAAGCTACTGACTGAACGAAAGGAGCTGGCATCTCACTCTCTTTGAATCTTCTTTATCATGCTAAGAGGAGCAGGAAAAAGCAAAAAATTTCAGAATTGCACCTTGCAATGCGGAGAAATTACTGTTTGTGCATTTACAATATTCATTGATTTTTGCCATTGAAAAACGTCCAGAAATGATTGAAGCTACTGACTGAATGAAAGGAGCTGGCATCTCACTCTCTTTGAATCTTCTTTATCATGCTAAGAGGAGCAGGAAAAAGCAAAAAATTTCAGAATTGCACCTTGCAATGCGGAGAAATTACTGTTTGTGCATTTACAATATTCATTGATTTTTGCCATTGAAAAACATCATGTTATTCATATACCAGAAATGTTTGAAGCTACTGACTGAATGAAAGGAGCTGACATCTCACTCTCTTTGAATATTCTTTATCATGCTAAGAGGAGCAGGAAAAAGCAAAAAATTTCAGAATTGCACCTTGCAATGCGGAGAAATTACTGTTTGTGCATTTACAATATTCATTGATTTTTGCCATTGAAAAACGTCCAGAAATGATTGAAGCTACTGACTGAATGAAAGGAGCTGGCATCTCACTCTCTTTGAATCTTCTTTATCATGCTAAGAGGAGCAGGAAAAAGCAAAAAATTTCAGAATTGCACCTTGCAATGCGGAGAAATTACTGTTTGTGCATTTACAATATTCATTGATTTTTGCCATTGAAAAACATCATGTTATTCATATACCAGAAATGTTTGAAGCTACTGACTGAATGAAAGGAGCTGGCATCTCACTCTCTTTGAATCTTCTTTATCATGCTAAGAGGAGCAGGAAAAAGCAAAAAATTTCAGAATTGCACCTTGCAATGTGGAGAAATTACTGTTTGTGCATTTACAATATTCATTGATTTTTGCCATTGAAAAACATCATGTTATTCATATACCAGAAATGTTTGAAGCTACTGACTGAATGAAAGGAGCTGGCATCTCACTCTCTTTGAATCTTCTTTATCATGCTAAGAGGAGCAGGAAAAAGCAAAAAATTTCAGAATTGCACCTTGCAATGTGGAGAAATTACTGTTTGTGCATTTACAATATTCATTGATTTTTACCATTGAAAAACGTCCAGAAATGATTGAAGCTACTGACTGAATGAAAGTAGCTGGCATCTCACTCTCTTTGAATCTTCTTTATCATGCTAAGAGGAGCAGGAAAAAGCAAAAAATTTCAGACTTGCACCTTGCAATGCGGAGAAATTACTGTTTGTGCATTTACAATATTCATTGATTTTTGCCATTGAAAAACATCATGTTATTCATATACCAGAAATGTTTGAAGCTTCTGACTGAATGAAAGGAGCTGGCATCTCACTCTCTTTGAATCTTCTTTATCATGCTAAGAGGAGCAGGAAAAAGCAAAAAATTTCAGAATTGCACCTTGCAATGTGGAGAAATTACTGTTTGTGCATTTACAATATTCATTGATTTTTACCATTGAAAAACGTCCAGAAATGATTGAAGCTACTGACTGAATGAAAGTAGCTGGCATCTCACTCTCTTTGAATCTTCTTTATCATGCTAAGAGGAGCAGGAAAAAGCAAAAAATTTCAGACTTGCACCTTGCAATGCGGAGAAATTACTGTTTGTGCATTTACAATATTCATTGATTTTTGCCATTGAAAAACATCATGTTATTCATATACCAGAAATGTTTGAAGCTACTGACTGAATCAAAGGAGCTGGCATCTCACTCTCTTTGAATCTTCTTTATCATGCTAAGAGGAGCAGGAAAAAGCAAAAAATTTCAGAATTGCACCTTGCAATGCGGAGAAATTACTGTTTGTGCATTTACAATATTCATTGATTTTTGCCATTGAAAAACGTCCAGAAATGATTGAAGCTACTGACTGAATGAAAGGAGCTGGCATCTCACTCTGTTTGAATCTTCTTTATCATGCTAAGAGGAGCAGGAAAAAGCAAAAAATTTCAGAATTGCACCTTGCAATACGGAGAAATTACAGTTTGTGCATTTACAATATTCATTGATTTTTGCCATTGAAAAACATCCAGAAATGATTGAAGCTACTGACTGAATGAAAGGAGCTGGCATCTCACTCTCTTTGAATCTTCTTTATCATGCTAAGAGGAGCAGGAAAAAGCAAAAAATTTCAGACTTGCACCTTGCAATGCGGAGAAATTACTGTTTGTGCATTTACAATATTCATTGATTTTTGCCATTGAAAAACATCATGTTATTCATATACCAGAAATGTTTGAAGCTACTGACTGAATGAAAGGAGCTGGCATCTCACTCTCTTTGAATCTTCTTTATCATGCTAAGAGGAGCAGGAAAAAGCAAAAAATTTCAGAATTGCACCTTGCAATGCGGAGAAATTACTGTTTGTGCATTTACAATATTCATTGATTTTTGCCATTGAAAAACGTCCAGAAATGATTGAAGCTACTGACTGAATGAAAGGAGCTGGCATCTCACTCTCTTTGAATCTTGTTTATCATGCTAAGAGGAGCAGGAAAAAGCAAAAAATTTCAGAATTGCACCTTGCAATGCGGAGAAATTACTGTTTGTGCATTTACAATATTCATTGATTTTTGCCATTGAAAAACGTCCAGAAATGATTGAAGCTACTGACTGAATGAAAGGAGCTGGCATCTCACTCTCTTTGAATCTTCTTTATCATGCTAAGAGGAGCAGGAAAAAGCAAAAAATTTCAGAATTGCACCTTGCAATGCGGAGAAATTACTGTTTGTGCATTTACAATATTCATTGATTTTTGCCATTGAAAAACATCATGTTATTCATATACCAGAAATGATTGAAGCTACTGACTGAATGAAAGGAGCTGGCATCTCACTCTCTTTGAATCTTCTTTATCATGCTAAGAGGAGCAGGAAAAAGTAAAAAATTTCAGAATTGCACCTTGCAATGCGGAGAAATTACTGTTTGTGCATTTATAATATTCAATGATTTTTGCCATTGAAAAACGTCCAGAAATGATTGAAGCTACTGACTGAACGAAAGGAGCTGGCATCTCACTCTCTTTGAATCTTCTTTATCATGCTAAGAGGAGCAGGAAAAAGCAAAAAATTTCAGAATTGCACCTTGCAATGCGGAGAAATTACTGTTTGTGCATTTACAATATTCATTGATTTTTGCCATTGAAAAACGTCCAGAAATGATTGAAGCTACTGACTGAATGAAAGGAGCTGGCATCTCACTCTCTTTGAATCTTCTTTATCATGCTAAGAGGAGCAGGAAAAAGCAAAAAATTTCAGAATTGCACCTTGCAATGCGGAGAAATTACTGTTTGTGCATTTACAATATTCATTGATTTTTGCCATTGAAAAACATCATGTTATTCATATACCAGAAATGTTTGAAGCTACTGACTGAATGAAAGGAGCTGACATCTCACTCTCTTTGAATATTCTTTATCATGCTAAGAGGAGCAGGAAAAAGCAAAAAATTTCAGAATTGCACCTTGCAATGCGGAGAAATTACTGTTTGTGCATTTACAATATTCATTGATTTTTGCCATTGAAAAACGTCCAGAAATGATTGAAGCTACTGACTGAATGAAAGGAGCTGGCATCTCACTCTCTTTGAATCTTCTTTATCATGCTAAGAGGAGCAGGAAAAAGCAAAAAATTTCAGAATTGCACCTTGCAATGCGGAGAAATTACTGTTTGTGCATTTACAATATTCATTGATTTTTGCCATTGAAAAACATCATGTTATTCATATACCAGAAATGTTTGAAGCTACTGACTGAATGAAAGGAGCTGGCATCTCACTCTCTTTGAATCTTCTTTATCATGCTAAGAGGAGCAGGAAAAAGCAAAAAATTTCAGAATTGCACCTTGCAATGTGGAGAAATTACTGTTTGTGCATTTACAATATTCATTGATTTTTGCCATTGAAAAACATCATGTTATTCATATACCAGAAATGTTTGAAGCTACTGACTGAATGAAAGGAGCTGGCATCTCACTCTCTTTGAATCTTCTTTATCATGCTAAGAGGAGCAGGAAAAAGCAAAAAATTTCAGAATTGCACCTTGCAATGTGGAGAAATTACTGTTTGTGCATTTACAATATTCATTGATTTTTACCATTGAAAAACGTCCAGAAATGATTGAAGCTACTGACTGAATGAAAGTAGCTGGCATCTCACTCTCTTTGAATCTTCTTTATCATGCTAAGAGGAGCAGGAAAAAGCAAAAAATTTCAGACTTGCACCTTGCAATGCGGAGAAATTACTGTTTGTGCATTTACAATATTCATTGATTTTTGCCATTGAAAAACATCATGTTATTCATATACCAGAAATGTTTGAAGCTTCTGACTGAATGAAAGGAGCTGGCATCTCACTCTCTTTGAATCTTCTTTATCATGCTAAGAGGAGCAGGAAAAAGCAAAAAATTTCAGAATTGCACCTTGCAATGTGGAGAAATTACTGTTTGTGCATTTACAATATTCATTGATTTTTACCATTGAAAAACGTCCAGAAATGATTGAAGCTACTGACTGAATGAAAGTAGCTGGCATCTCACTCTCTTTGAATCTTCTTTATCATGCTAAGAGGAGCAGGAAAAAGCAAAAAATTTCAGACTTGCACCTTGCAATGCGGAGAAATTACTGTTTGTGCATTTACAATATTCATTGATTTTTGCCATTGAAAAACATCATGTTATTCATATACCAGAAATGTTTGAAGCTACTGACTGAATCAAAGGAGCTGGCATCTCACTCTCTTTGAATCTTCTTTATCATGCTAAGAGGAGCAGGAAAAAGCAAAAAATTTCAGAATTGCACCTTGCAATGCGGAGAAATTACTGTTTGTGCATTTACAATATTCATTGATTTTTGCCATTGAAAAACGTCCAGAAATGATTGAAGCTACTGACTGAATGAAAGGAGCTGGCATCTCACTCTCTTTGAATCTTCTTTATCATGCTAAGAGGAGCAGGAAAAAGCAAAAAAATTCAGAATTGCACCTTGCAATGCGGAGAAATTACTGTTTGTGCATTTACAATATTCATTGATTTTTGCCATTGATAAACGTCCAGAAATGATTGAAGCTACTGATTGAATGAAAGGAGCTGGCATCTCACTCTCTTTGAATCTTCTTTATCATGCTAAGAGGAGCAGGAAAAAGCAAAAAATTTCAGAATTGCACCTTGCAATGCGGAGAAATTACTGTTTGTGCATTTACAATATTCATTGATTTTTGCCATTGAAAAACATGTTATTCATATACCAGAAATGTTTGAAGCTACTGACTGAATGAAAGGAGCTGGCACCTCACTCTCTTTGAATCTTCTTTATCATGCTAAGAGGAGCAGGAAAAAGCAAAAAATTTCAGAATTGCACCTTGCAATGCGGAGAAATTACTGTTTGTGCATTTACAATATTCATTGATTTTTGCCATTGAAAAACATCATGTTATTCATATACCAGAAATGTTTGAAGCTACTGACTGAATGAAAGGAGTTGGCATCTCACTCTCTTTGAATCTTCTTTATCATGCTAAGAGGAGCAGGAAAAAGCAAAAAATTTCAGAATTGCACCTTGCAATGCGGAGAAATTACTGTTTGTGCATTTACAATATTCATTGATTTTTGCCATTGAAAAACATCATGTTATTCATATACCAGAAATGTTTGAAGCTACTGACTGAATGAAAGGAGCTGGCATCTCACTCTCTTTGAATCTTCTTTATCATGCTAAGAGGAGCAGGAAAAAGCAAAAAATTTTAGAATTGCACATTGCAATGTGGAGAAATTACTGTTTGTGCATTTACAATATTCATTGATTTTTACCATTGAAAAACGTCCAGAAATGATTGAAGCTACTGACTGAATGAAAGTAGCTGGCATCTCACTCTCTTTGAATCTTCTTTATCATGCTAAGAGGAGCAGGAAAAAGCAAAAAATTTCAGACTTGCACCTTGCAATGCGGAGAAATTACTGTTTGTGCATTTACAATATTCATTGATTTTTGCCATTGAAAAACATCATGTTATTCATATTCCAGAAATGTTTGAAGCTACTGACTGAATGAAAGGAGCTGGCATCTCACTCTCTTTGAATCTTCTTTATCATGCTAAGAGGAGCAGGAAAAAGCAAAAAATTTCAGAATTGCACCTTGCAATGCGGAGAAATTACTGTTTGTGCATTTACAATATTCATTGATTTTTGCCATTGAAAAACGTCCAGAAATGATTGAAGCTACTGACTGAATGAAAGGAGCTGGCATCTCACTCTCTTTGAATCTTCTTTATCATGCTAAGAGGAGCAGGAAAAAGCAAAAAATTTCAGAATTGCACCTTGCAATGCAGAGAAATTACTGTTTGTGCATTTACAATATTCATTGATTTTTGCCATTGAAAAACGTCCAGAAATGATTGAAGCTACTGACTGAATGAAAGGAGCTGGCATCTCACTCTCTTTGAATCTTCTTTATCATGCTAAGAGGAGCAGGAAAAAGCAAAAAATTTCAGAATTGCACCTTGCAATGCGGAGAAATTACTGTTTGTGCATTTACAATATTCATTGATTTTAGCCATTGAAAAACATCATGTTATTCATATACCAGAAATGTTTGAAGCTACTGACTGAATGAAAGGAGCTGACATCTCACTCTCTTTGAATCTTCTTTATCATGCTAAGAGGAGCAGGAAAAAGCAAAAAATTTCAGAATTGCACCTTGCAATGCGGAGAAATTACTGTTTGTGCATTTACAATATTCATTGATTTTTGCCATTGAAAAACGTCCAGAAATGATTGAAGCTACTGACTGAATGAAAGGAGCTGGCATCTCACTCTCTTTGAATCTTCTTTATCATGCTAAGAGGAGCAGGAAAAAGCAAAAAATTTCAGAATTGCACCTTGCAATGCGGAGAAATTACTGTTTGTGCATTTACAATATTCATTGATTTTTGCCATTGAAAAACATCATGTTATTCATATACCAGAAATGTTTGAAGCTACTGACTGAATGAAAGGAGCTGGCATCTCACTCTCTTTGAATCTTCTTTATCATGCTAAGAGGAGCAGGAAAAAGCAAAAAATTTCAGAATTGCACCTTGCAATGTGGAGAAATTACTGTTTGTGCATTTACAATATTCATTGATTTTTGCCATTGAAAAACATCATGTTATTCATATACCAGAAATGTTTGAAGCTACTGACTGAATGAAAGGAGCTGGCATCTCACTCTCTTTGAATCTTCTTTATCATGCTAAGAGGAGCAGGAAAAAGCAAAAAATTTCAGAATTGCACCTTGCAATGCGGAGAAATTACTGTTTGTGCATTTACAATATTCATTGATTTTTGCCATTGAAAAACATCATGTTATTCATATACCAGAAATGTTTGAAGCTACTGACTGAATGAAAGGAGTTGGCATCTCACTCTCTTTGAATCTTCTTTATCATGCTAAGAGGAGCAGGAAAAAGCAAAAAATTTCAGAATTGCACCTTGCAATGCGGAGAAATTACTGTTTGTGCATTTACAATATTCATTGATTTTTGCCATTGAAAAACATCATGTTATTCATATACCAGAAATGTTTGAAGCTACTGACTGAATGAAAGGAGCTGGCATCTCACTCTCTTTGAATCTTCTTTATCATGCTAAGAGGAGCAGGAAAAAGCAAAAAATTTTAGAATTGCACATTGCAATGTGGAGAAATTACTGTTTGTGCATTTACAATATTCATTGATTTTTACCATTGAAAAACGTCCAGAAATGATTGAAGCTACTGACTGAATGAAAGTAGCTGGCATCTCACTCTCTTTGAATCTTCTTTATCATGCTAAGAGGAGCAGGAAAAAGCAAAAAATTTCAGACTTGCACCTTGCAATGCGGAGAAATTACTGTTTGTGCATTTACAATATTCATTGATTTTTGCCATTGAAAAACATCATGTTATTCATATTCCAGAAATGTTTGAAGCTACTGACTGAATGAAAGGAGCTGGCATCTCACTCTCTTTGAATCTTCTTTATCATGCTAAGAGGAGCAGGAAAAAGCAAAAAATTTCAGAATTGCACCTTGCAATGCGGAGAAATTACTGTTTGTGCATTTACAATATTCATTGATTTTTGCCATTGAAAAACGTCCAGAAATGATTGAAGCTACTGACTGAATGAAAGGAGCTGGCATCTCACTCTCTTTGAATCTTCTTTATCATGCTAAGAGGAGCAGGAAAAAGCAAAAAATTTCAGAATTGCACCTTGCAATGCGGAGAAATTACTGTTTGTGCATTTACAATATTCATTGATTTTTGCCATTGAAAAACGTCCAGAAATGATTGAAGCTACTGACTGAATGAAAGGAGCTGGCATCTCACTCTCTTTGAATCTTCTTTATCATGCTAAGAGGAGCAGGAAAAAGCAAAAAATTTCAGAATTGCACCTTGCAATGCGGAGAAATTACTGTTTGTGCATTTACAATATTCATTGATTTTAGCCATTGAAAAACATCATGTTATTCATATACCAGAAATGTTTGAAGCTACTGACTGAATGAAAGGAGCTGACATCTCACTCTCTTTGAATCTTCTTTATCATGCTAAGAGGAGCAGGAAAAAGCAAAAAATTTCAGAATTGCACCTTGCAATGCGGAGAAATTACTGTTTGTGCATTTACAATATTCATTGATTTTTGCCATTGAAAAACGTCCAGAAATGATTGAAGCTACTGACTGAATGAAAGGAGCTGGCATCTCACTCTCTTTGAATCTTCTTTATCATGCTAAGAGGAGCAGGAAAAAGCAAAAAATTTCAGAATTGCACCTTGCAATGCGGAGAAATTACTGTTTGTGCATTTACAATATTCATTGATTTTTGCCATTGAAAAACATCATGTTATTCATATACCAGAAATGTTTGAAGCTACTGACTGAATGAAAGGAGCTGGCATCTCACTCTCTTTGAATCTTCTTTATCATGCTAAGAGGAGCAGGAAAAAGCAAAAAATTTCAGAATTGCACCTTGCAATGTGGAGAAATTACTGTTTGTGCATTTACAATATTCATTGATTTTTGCCATTGAAAAACATCATGTTATTCATATACCAGAAATGTTTGAAGCTACTGACTGAATGAAAGGAGCTGGCATCTCACTCTCTTTGAATCTTCTTTATCATGCTAAGAGGAGCAGGAAAAAGCAAAAAATTTCAGAATTGTACCTTGCAATGTGGAGAAATTACTGTTTGTGCATTTACAATATTCATTGATTTTTACCATTGAAAAACGTCCAGAAATGATTGAAGCTACTGACTGAATGAAAGTAGCTGGCATCTCACTCTCTTTGAATCTTCTTTATCATGCTAAGAGGAGCAGGAAAAAGCAAAAAATTTCAGACTTGCACCTTGCAATGCGGAGAAATTACTGTTTGTGCATTTACAATATTCATTGATTTTTGCCATTGAAAAACATCATGTTATTCATATACCAGAAATGTTTGAAGCTACTGACTGAATCAAAGGAGCTGGCATCTCACTCTCTTTGAATCTTCTTTATCATGCTAAGAGGAGCAGGAAAAAGCAAAAAATTTCAGAATTGCACCTTGCAATGCGGAGAAATTACTGTTTGTGCATTTACAATATTCATTGATTTTTGCCATTGAAAAACGTCCAGAAATGATTGAAGCTACTGACTGAATGAAAGGAGCTGGCATCTCACTCTCTTTGAATCTTCTTTATCATGCTAAGAGGAGCAGGAAAAAGCAAAAAATTTCAGAATTGCACCTTGCAATGCGGAGAAATTACTGTTTGTGCATTTACAATATTCATTGATTTTTGCCATTGAAAAACGTCCAGAAATGATTGAAGCTACTGACTGAATGAAAGGAGCTGGCATCTCACTCTCTTTGAATCTTCTTTATCATGCTAAGAGGAGCAGGAAAAAGCAAAAAATTTCAGAATTGCACCTTGCAATGCGGAGAAATTACTGTTTGTGCATTTACAATATTCATTGATTTTTGCCATTGAAAAACATGTTATTCATATACCAGAAATGTTTGAAGCTACTGACTGAATGAAAGGAGCTGGCACCTCACTCTCTTTGAATCTTCTTTATCATGCTAAGAGGAGCGGGAAAAAGCAAAAAATTTCAGAATTGCACCTTGCAATGCGGAGAAATTACTGTTTGTGCATTTACAATATTCATTGATTTTTGCCATTGAAAAACGTCCAGAAATGATTGAAGGTACTGACTGAATGAAAGGAGCTGGCATCTCACTCTCTTTGAATCTTCTTTATCATGCTAAGAGGAGCAGGAAAAAGCAAAAAATTTCAGAATTGCACCTTGCAATGCGGAGAAATTACTGTTTGTGCATTTACAATATTCATTGATTTTTGCCATTGAAAAACGTCCAGAAATGATTGAAGCTACTGACTGAATGAAAGGAGCTGGCATCTCACTCTCTTTGAATCTTCTTTATCATGCTAAGAGGAGCAGGAAAAAGCAAAAAATTTCAGAATTGCACCTTGCAATGCGGAGAAATTACTGTTTGTGCATTTACAATATTCATTGATTTTTGCCATTGAAAAACATCATGTTATTCATATACCAGAAATGTTTGAAGCTACTGACTGAATGAAAGGAGTTGGCATCTCACTCTCTTTGAATCTTCTTTATCATGCTAAGAGGAGCAGGAAAAAGCAAAAAATTTCAGAATTGCACCTTGCAATGTGGAGAAATTACTGTTTGTGCATTTACAATATTCATTGATTTTTACCATTGAAAAACGTCCAGAAATGATTGAAGCTACTGACTGAATGAAAGTAGCTGGCATCTCACTCTCTTTGAATCTTCTTTATCATGCTAAGAGGAGCAGGAAAAAGCAAAAAATTTCAGACTTGCACCTTGCAATGCGGAGAAATTAGTTTGTGCATTTACAATATTCATTGATTTTTGCCATTGAAAAACATCATGTTATTCATATACCAGAAATGTTTGAAGCTACTGACTGAATGAAAGGAGCTGGCATCTCACTCTCTTTGAATCTTCTTTATCATGCTAAGAGGAGCAGGAAAAAGCAAAAAATTTCAGAATTGCACCTTGCAATGTGGAGAAATTACTGTTTGTGCATTTACAATATTCATTGATTTTTACCATTGAAAAACGTCCAGAAATGATTGAAGCTACTGACTGAATGAAAGGAGCTGGCATCTCACTCTCTTTGAATCTTCTTTATCATGCTAAGAGGAGCAGGAAAAAGCAAAAAATTTCAGACTTGCACCTTGCAATGCGGAGAAATTACTGTTTGTGCATTTACAATATTCATTGATTTTTGCCATTGAAAAACATCATGTTATTCATATACCAGAAATGTTTGAAGCTTCTGACTGAATGAAAGGAGCTGGCATCTCACTCTCTTTGAATCTTCTTTATCATGCTAAGAGGAGCAGGAAAAAGCAAAAAATTTCAGAATTGCACCTTGCAATGTGGAGAAATTACTGTTTGTGCATTTACAATATTCATTGATTTTTACCATTGAAAAACGTCCAGAAATGATTGAAGCTACTGACTGAATGAAAGTAGCTGGCATCTCACTCTCTTTGAATCTTCTTTATCATGCTAAGAGGAGCAGGAAAAAGCAAAAAATTTCAGACTTGCACCTTGCAATGCGGAGAAATTACTGTTTGTGCATTTACAATATTCATTGATTTTTGCCATTGAAAAACATCATGTTATTCATATACCAGAAATGTTTGAAGCTACTGACTGAATCAAAGGAGCTGGCATCTCACTCTCTTTGAATCTTCTTTATCATGCTAAGAGGAGCAGGAAAAAGCAAAAAATTTCAGAATTGCACCTTGCAATGCGGAGAAATTACTGTTTGTGCATTTACAATATTCATTGATTTTTGCCATTGAAAAACGTCCAGAAATGATTGAAGCTACTGACTGAATGAAAGGAGCTGGCATCTCACTCTCTTTGAATCTTCTTTATCATGCTAAGAGGAGCAGGAAAAAGCAAAAAAATTCAGAATTGCACCTTGCAATGCGGAGAAATTACTGTTTGTGCATTTACAATATTCATTGATTTTTGCCATTGATAAACGTCCAGAAATGATTGAAGCTACTGATTGAATGAAAGGAGCTGGCATCTCACTCTCTTTGAATCTTCTTTATCATGCTAAGAGGAGCAGGAAAAAGCAAAAAATTTCAGAATTGCACCTTGCAATGCGGAGAAATTACTGTTTGTGCATTTACAATATTCATTGATTTTTGCCATTGAAAAACATGTTATTCATATACCAGAAATGTTTGAAGCTACTGACTGAATGAAAGGAGCTGGCACCTCACTCTCTTTGAATCTTCTTTATCATGCTAAGAGGAGCAGGAAAAAGCAAAAAATTTCAGAATTGCACCTTGCAATGCGGAGAAATTACTGTTTGTGCATTTACAATATTCATTGATTTTTGCCATTGAAAAACATCATGTTATTCATATACCAGAAATGTTTGAAGCTACTGACTGAATGAAAGGAGTTGGCATCTCACTCTCTTTGAATCTTCTTTATCATGCTAAGAGGAGCAGGAAAAAGCAAAAAATTTCAGAATTGCACCTTGCAATGCGGAGAAATTACTGTTTGTGCATTTACAATATTCATTGATTTTTGCCATTGAAAAACATCATGTTATTCATATACCAGAAATGTTTGAAGCTACTGACTGAATGAAAGGAGCTGGCATCTCACTCTCTTTGAATCTTCTTTATCATGCTAAGAGGAGCAGGAAAAAGCAAAAAATTTTAGAATTGCACATTGCAATGTGGAGAAATTACTGTTTGTGCATTTACAATATTCATTGATTTTTACCATTGAAAAACGTCCAGAAATGATTGAAGCTACTGACTGAATGAAAGTAGCTGGCATCTCACTCTCTTTGAATCTTCTTTATCATGCTAAGAGGAGCAGGAAAAAGCAAAAAATTTCAGACTTGCACCTTGCAATGCGGAGAAATTACTGTTTGTGCATTTACAATATTCATTGATTTTTGCCATTGAAAAACATCATGTTATTCATATTCCAGAAATGTTTGAAGCTACTGACTGAATGAAAGGAGCTGGCATCTCACTCTCTTTGAATCTTCTTTATCATGCTAAGAGGAGCAGGAAAAAGCAAAAAATTTCAGAATTGCACCTTGCAATGCGGAGAAATTACTGTTTGTGCATTTACAATATTCATTGATTTTTGCCATTGAAAAACGTCCAGAAATGATTGAAGCTACTGACTGAATGAAAGGAGCTGGCATCTCACTCTCTTTGAATCTTCTTTATCATGCTAAGAGGAGCAGGAAAAAGCAAAAAATTTCAGAATTGCACCTTGCAATGCAGAGAAATTACTGTTTGTGCATTTACAATATTCATTGATTTTTGCCATTGAAAAACGTCCAGAAATGATTGAAGCTACTGACTGAATGAAAGGAGCTGGCATCTCACTCTCTTTGAATCTTCTTTATCATGCTAAGAGGAGCAGGAAAAAGCAAAAAATTTCAGAATTGCACCTTGCAATGCGGAGAAATTACTGTTTGTGCATTTACAATATTCATTGATTTTAGCCATTGAAAAACATCATGTTATTCATATACCAGAAATGTTTGAAGCTACTGACTGAATGAAAGGAGCTGACATCTCACTCTCTTTGAATCTTCTTTATCATGCTAAGAGGAGCAGGAAAAAGCAAAAAATTTCAGAATTGCACCTTGCAATGCGGAGAAATTACTGTTTGTGCATTTACAATATTCATTGATTTTTGCCATTGAAAAACGTCCAGAAATGATTGAAGCTACTGACTGAATGAAAGGAGCTGGCATCTCACTCTCTTTGAATCTTCTTTATCATGCTAAGAGGAGCAGGAAAAAGCAAAAAATTTCAGAATTGCACCTTGCAATGCGGAGAAATTACTGTTTGTGCATTTACAATATTCATTGATTTTTGCCATTGAAAAACATCATGTTATTCATATACCAGAAATGTTTGAAGCTACTGACTGAATGAAAGGAGCTGGCATCTCACTCTCTTTGAATCTTCTTTATCATGCTAAGAGGAGCAGGAAAAAGCAAAAAATTTCAGAATTGCACCTTGCAATGTGGAGAAATTACTGTTTGTGCATTTACAATATTCATTGATTTTTGCCATTGAAAAACATCATGTTATTCATATACCAGAAATGTTTGAAGCTACTGACTGAATGAAAGGAGCTGGCATCTCACTCTCTTTGAATCTTCTTTATCATGCTAAGAGGAGCAGGAAAAAGCAAAAAATTTCAGAATTGCACCTTGCAATGCGGAGAAATTACTGTTTGTGCATTTACAATATTCATTGATTTTTGCCATTGAAAAACATCATGTTATTCATATACCAGAAATGTTTGAAGCTACTGACTGAATGAAAGGAGTTGGCATCTCACTCTCTTTGAATCTTCTTTATCATGCTAAGAGGAGCAGGAAAAAGCAAAAAATTTCAGAATTGCACCTTGCAATGCGGAGAAATTACTGTTTGTGCATTTACAATATTCATTGATTTTTGCCATTGAAAAACATCATGTTATTCATATACCAGAAATGTTTGAAGCTACTGACTGAATGAAAGGAGCTGGCATCTCACTCTCTTTGAATCTTCTTTATCATGCTAAGAGGAGCAGGAAAAAGCAAAAAATTTTAGAATTGCACATTGCAATGTGGAGAAATTACTGTTTGTGCATTTACAATATTCATTGATTTTTACCATTGAAAAACGTCCAGAAATGATTGAAGCTACTGACTGAATGAAAGTAGCTGGCATCTCACTCTCTTTGAATCTTCTTTATCATGCTAAGAGGAGCAGGAAAAAGCAAAAAATTTCAGACTTGCACCTTGCAATGCGGAGAAATTACTGTTTGTGCATTTACAATATTCATTGATTTTTGCCATTGAAAAACATCATGTTATTCATATTCCAGAAATGTTTGAAGCTACTGACTGAATGAAAGGAGCTGGCATCTCACTCTCTTTGAATCTTCTTTATCATGCTAAGAGGAGCAGGAAAAAGCAAAAAATTTCAGAATTGCACCTTGCAATGCGGAGAAATTACTGTTTGTGCATTTACAATATTCATTGATTTTTGCCATTGAAAAACGTCCAGAAATGATTGAAGCTACTGACTGAATGAAAGGAGCTGGCATCTCACTCTCTTTGAATCTTCTTTATCATGCTAAGAGGAGCAGGAAAAAGCAAAAAATTTCAGAATTGCACCTTGCAATGCGGAGAAATTACTGTTTGTGCATTTACAATATTCATTGATTTTTGCCATTGAAAAACGTCCAGAAATGATTGAAGCTACTGACTGAATGAAAGGAGCTGGCATCTCACTCTCTTTGAATCTTCTTTATCATGCTAAGAGGAGCAGGAAAAAGCAAAAAATTTCAGAATTGCACCTTGCAATGCGGAGAAATTACTGTTTGTGCATTTACAATATTCATTGATTTTAGCCATTGAAAAACATCATGTTATTCATATACCAGAAATGTTTGAAGCTACTGACTGAATGAAAGGAGCTGACATCTCACTCTCTTTGAATCTTCTTTATCATGCTAAGAGGAGCAGGAAAAAGCAAAAAATTTCAGAATTGCACCTTGCAATGCGGAGAAATTACTGTTTGTGCATTTACAATATTCATTGATTTTTGCCATTGAAAAACGTCCAGAAATGATTGAAGCTACTGACTGAATGAAAGGAGCTGGCATCTCACTCTCTTTGAATCTTCTTTATCATGCTAAGAGGAGCAGGAAAAAGCAAAAAATTTCAGAATTGCACCTTGCAATGCGGAGAAATTACTGTTTGTGCATTTACAATATTCATTGATTTTTGCCATTGAAAAACATCATGTTATTCATATACCAGAAATGTTTGAAGCTACTGACTGAATGAAAGGAGCTGGCATCTCACTCTCTTTGAATCTTCTTTATCATGCTAAGAGGAGCAGGAAAAAGCAAAAAATTTCAGAATTGCACCTTGCAATGTGGAGAAATTACTGTTTGTGCATTTACAATATTCATTGATTTTTGCCATTGAAAAACATCATGTTATTCATATACCAGAAATGTTTGAAGCTACTGACTGAATGAAAGGAGCTGGCATCTCACTCTCTTTGAATCTTCTTTATCATGCTAAGAGGAGCAGGAAAAAGCAAAAAATTTCAGAATTGTACCTTGCAATGTGGAGAAATTACTGTTTGTGCATTTACAATATTCATTGATTTTTACCATTGAAAAACGTCCAGAAATGATTGAAGCTACTGACTGAATGAAAGTAGCTGGCATCTCACTCTCTTTGAATCTTCTTTATCATGCTAAGAGGAGCAGGAAAAAGCAAAAAATTTCAGACTTGCACCTTGCAATGCGGAGAAATTACTGTTTGTGCATTTACAATATTCATTGATTTTTGCCATTGAAAAACATCATGTTATTCATATACCAGAAATGTTTGAAGCTACTGACTGAATCAAAGGAGCTGGCATCTCACTCTCTTTGAATCTTCTTTATCATGCTAAGAGGAGCAGGAAAAAGCAAAAAATTTCAGAATTGCACCTTGCAATGCGGAGAAATTACTGTTTGTGCATTTACAATATTCATTGATTTTTGCCATTGAAAAACGTCCAGAAATGATTGAAGCTACTGACTGAATGAAAGGAGCTGGCATCTCACTCTCTTTGAATCTTCTTTATCATGCTAAGAGGAGCAGGAAAAAGCAAAAAATTTCAGAATTGCACCTTGCAATGCGGAGAAATTACTGTTTGTGCATTTACAATATTCATTGATTTTTGCCATTGAAAAACGTCCAGAAATGATTGAAGCTACTGACTGAATGAAAGGAGCTGGCATCTCACTCTCTTTGAATCTTCTTTATCATGCTAAGAGGAGCAGGAAAAAGCAAAAAATTTCAGAATTGCACCTTGCAATGCGGAGAAATTACTGTTTGTGCATTTACAATATTCATTGATTTTTGCCATTGAAAAACATGTTATTCATATACCAGAAATGTTTGAAGCTACTGACTGAATGAAAGGAGCTGGCACCTCACTCTCTTTGAATCTTCTTTATCATGCTAAGAGGAGCGGGAAAAAGCAAAAAATTTCAGAATTGCACCTTGCAATGCGGAGAAATTACTGTTTGTGCATTTACAATATTCATTGATTTTTGCCATTGAAAAACGTCCAGAAATGATTGAAGGTACTGACTGAATGAAAGGAGCTGGCATCTCACTCTCTTTGAATCTTCTTTATCATGCTAAGAGGAGCAGGAAAAAGCAAAAAATTTCAGAATTGCACCTTGCAATGCGGAGAAATTACTGTTTGTGCATTTACAATATTCATTGATTTTTGCCATTGAAAAACGTCCAGAAATGATTGAAGCTACTGACTGAATGAAAGGAGCTGGCATCTCACTCTCTTTGAATCTTCTTTATCATGCTAAGAGGAGCAGGAAAAAGCAAAAAATTTCAGAATTGCACCTTGCAATGCGGAGAAATTACTGTTTGTGCATTTACAATATTCATTGATTTTTGCCATTGAAAAACATCATGTTATTCATATACCAGAAATGTTTGAAGCTACTGACTGAATGAAAGGAGTTGGCATCTCACTCTCTTTGAATCTTCTTTATCATGCTAAGAGGAGCAGGAAAAAGCAAAAAATTTCAGAATTGCACCTTGCAATGTGGAGAAATTACTGTTTGTGCATTTACAATATTCATTGATTTTTACCATTGAAAAACGTCCAGAAATGATTGAAGCTACTGACTGAATGAAAGTAGCTGGCATCTCACTCTCTTTGAATCTTCTTTATCATGCTAAGAGGAGCAGGAAAAAGCAAAAAATTTCAGACTTGCACCTTGCAATGCGGAGAAATTAGTTTGTGCATTTACAATATTCATTGATTTTTGCCATTGAAAAACATCATGTTATTCATATACCAGAAATGTTTGAAGCTACTGACTGAATGAAAGGAGCTGGCATCTCACTCTCTTTGAATCTTCTTTATCATGCTAAGAGGAGCAGGAAAAAGCAAAAAATTTCAGAATTGCACCTTGCAATGTGGAGAAATTACTGTTTGTGCATTTACAATATTCATTGATTTTTACCATTGAAAAACGTCCAGAAATGATTGAAGCTACTGACTGAATGAAAGGAGCTGGCATCTCACTCTCTTTGAATCTTCTTTATCATGCTAAGAGGAGCAGGAAAAAGCAAAAAATTTCAGAATTGCACCTTGCAATGCGGAGAAATTACTGTTTGTGCATTTACAATATTCATTGATTTTTGCCATTGAAAAACATGTTATTCATATACCAGAAATGTTTGAAGCTACTGACTGAATGAAAGGAGCTGGCACCTCACTCTCTTTGAATCTTCTTTATCATGCTAAGAGGAGCGGGAAAAAGCAAAAAATTTCAGAATTGCACCTTGCAATGCGGAGAAATTACTGTTTGTGCATTTACAATATTCATTGATTTTTGCCATTGAAAAACATCATGTTATTCATATACCAGAAATGATTGAAGCTACTGACTGAATGAAAGGAGCTGGCATCTCACTCTCTTTGAATCTTCTTTATCATGCTAAGAGGAGCAGGAAAAAGTAAAAAATTTCAGAATTGCACCTTGCAATGCGGAGAAATTACTGTTTGTGCATTTATAATATTCAATGATTTTTGCCATTGAAAAACGTCCAGAAATGATTGAAGCTACTGACTGAACGAAAGGAGCTGGCATCTCACTCTCTTTGAATCTTCTTTATCATGCTAAGAGGAGCAGGAAAAAGCAAAAAATTTCAGAATTGCACCTTGCAATGCGGAGAAATTACTGTTTGTGCATTTACAATATTCATTGATTTTTGCCATTGAAAAACGTCCAGAAATGATTGAAGCTACTGACTGAATGAAAGGAGCTGGCATCTCACTCTCTTTGAATCTTCTTTATCATGCTAAGAGGAGCAGGAAAAAGCAAAAAATTTCAGAATTGCACCTTGCAATGCGGAGAAATTACTGTTTGTGCATTTACAATATTCATTGATTTTTGCCATTGAAAAACATCATGTTATTCATATACCAGAAATGTTTGAAGCTACTGACTGAATGAAAGGAGCTGACATCTCACTCTCTTTGAATCTTCTTTATCATGCTAAGAGGAGCAGGAAAAAGCAAAAAATTTCAGAATTGCACCTTGCAATGCGGAGAAATTACTGTTTGTGCATTTACAATATTCATTGATTTTTGCCATTGAAAAACGTCCAGAAATGATTGAAGCTACTGACTGAATGAAAGGAGCTGGCATCTCACTCTCTTTGAATCTTCTTTATCATGCTAAGAGGAGCAGGAAAAAGCAAAAACTTTCAGAATTGCACCTTGCAATGCGGAGAAATTACTGTTTGTGCATTTACAATATTCATTGATTTTTGCCATTGAAAAACATCATGTTATTCATATACCAGAAATGTTTGAAGCTACTGACTGAATGAAAGGAGCTGGCATCTCACTCTCTTTGAATCTTCTTTATCATGCTAAGAGGAGCAGGAAAAAGCAAAAAATTTCAGAATTGCACCTTGCAATGTGGAGAAATTACTGTTTGTGCATTTACAATATTCATTGATTTTTGCCATTGAAAAACATCATGTTATTCATATACCAGAAATGTTTGAAGCTACTGACTGAATGAAAGGAGCTGGCATCTCACTCTATTTGAATCTTCTTTATCATGCTAAGAGGAGCAGGAAAAAGCAAAAAATTTCAGAATTGCACCTTGCAATGTGGAGAAATTACTGTTTGTGCATTTACAATATTCATTGATTTTTACCATTGAAAAACGTCCAGAAATGATTGAAGCTACTGACTGAATGAAAGTAGCTGGCATCTCACTCTCTTTGAATCTTCTTTATCATGCTAAGAGGAGCAGGAAAAAGCAAAAAATTTCAGACTTGCACCTTGCAATGCGGAGAAATTACTGTTTGTGCATTTACAATATTCATTGATTTTTGCCATTGAAAAACATCATGTTATTCATATACCAGAAATGTTTGAAGCTTCTGACTGAATGAAAGGAGCTGGCATCTCACTCTCTTTGAATCTTCTTTATCATGCTAAGAGGAGCAGGAAAAAGCAAAAAATTTCAGAATTGCACCTTGCAATGTGGAGAAATTACTGTTTGTGCATTTACAATATTCATTGATTTTTACCATTGAAAAACGTCCAGAAATGATTGAAGCTACTGACTGAATGAAAGTAGCTGGCATCTCACTCTCTTTGAATCTTCTTTATCATGCTAAGAGGAGCAGGAAAAAGCAAAAAATTTCAGACTTGCACCTTGCAATGCGGAGAAATTACTGTTTGTGCATTTACAATATTCATTGATTTTTGCCATTGAAAAACATCATGTTATTCATATACCAGAAATGTTTGAAGCTACTGACTGAATCAAAGGAGCTGGCATCTCACTCTCTTTGAATCTTCTTTATCATGCTAAGAGGAGCAGGAAAAAGCAAAAAATTTCAGAATTGCACCTTGCAATGCGGAGAAATTACTGTTTGTGCATTTACAATATTCATTGATTTTTGCCATTGAAAAACGTCCAGAAATGATTGAAGCTACTGACTGAATGAAAGGAGCTGGCATCTCACTCTCTTTGAATCTTCTTTATCATACTAAGAGGAGCAGGAAAAAGCAAAAAATTTCAGAATTGCACCTTGCAATGCGGAGAAATTACTGTTTGTGCATTTACAATATTCATTGATTTTTGCCATTGATAAACGTCCAGAAATGATTGAAGCTACTGATTGAATGAAAGGAGCTGGCATCTCACTCTCTTTGAATCTTCTTTATCATGCTAAGAGGAGCAGGAAAAAGCAAAAAATTTCAGAATTGCACCTTGCAATGCGGAGAAATTACTGTTTGTGCATTTACAATATTCATTGATTTTTGCCATTGAAAAACATGTTATTCATATACCAGAAATGTTTGAAGCTACTGACTGAATGAAAGGAGCTGGCACCTCACTCTCTTTGAATCTTCTTTATCATGCTAAGAGGAGCAGGAAAAAGCAAAAAATTTCAGAATTGCACCTTGCAATGCGGAGAAATTACTGTTTGTGCATTTACAATATTCATTGATTTTTGCCATTGAAAAACATCATGTTATTCATATACCAGAAATGTTTGAAGCTACTGACTGAATGAAAGGAGTTGGCATCTCACTCTCTTTGAATCTTCTTTATCATGCTAAGAGGAGCAGGAAAAAGCAAAAAATTTCAGAATTGCACCTTGCAATGCGGAGAAATTACTGTTTGTGCATTTACAATATTCATTGATTTTTGCCATTGAAAAACATCATGTTATTCATATACCAGAAATGTTTGAAGCTACTGACTGAATGAAAGGAGCTGGCATCTCACTCTCTTTGAATCTTCTTTATCATGCTAAGAGGAGCAGGAAAAAGCAAAAAATTTTAGAATTGCACATTGCAATGTGGAGAAATTACTGTTTGTGCATTTACAATATTCATTGATTTTTACCATTGAAAAACGTCCAGAAATGATTGAAGCTACTGACTGAATGAAAGTAGCTGGCATCTCACTCTCTTTGAATCTTCTTTATCATGCTAAGAGGAGCAGGAAAAAGCAAAAAATTTCAGACTTGCACCTTGCAATGCGGAGAAATTACTGTTTGTGCATTTACAATATTCATTGATTTTTGCCATTGAAAAACATCATGTTATTCATATTCCAGAAATGTTTGAAGCTACTGACTGAATGAAAGGAGCTGGCATCTCACTCTCTTTGAATCTTCTTTATCATGCTAAGAGGAGCAGGAAAAAGCAAAAAATTTCAGAATTGCACCTTGCAATGCGGAGAAATTACTGTTTGTGCATTTACAATATTCATTGATTTTTGCCATTGAAAAACGTCCAGAAATGATTGAAGCTACTGACTGAATGAAAGGAGCTGGCATCTCACTCTCTTTGAATCTTCTTTATCATGCTAAGAGGAGCAGGAAAAAGCAAAAAATTTCAGAATTGCACCTTGCAATGCGGAGAAATTACTGTTTGTGCATTTACAATATTCATTGATTTTTGCCATTGAAAAACGTCCAGAAATGATTGAAGCTACTGACTGAATGAAAGGAGCTGGCATCTCACTCTCTTTGAATCTTCTTTATCATGCTAAGAGGAGCAGGAAAAAGCAAAAAATTTCAGAATTGCACCTTGCAATGCGGAGAAATTACTGTTTGTGCATTTACAATATTCATTGATTTTAGCCATTGAAAAACATCATGTTATTCATATACCAGAAATGTTTGAAGCTACTGACTGAATGAAAGGAGCTGACATCTCACTCTCTTTGAATCTTCTTTATCATGCTAAGAGGAGCAGGAAAAAGCAAAAAATTTCAGAATTGCACCTTGCAATGCGGAGAAATTACTGTTTGTGCATTTACAATATTCATTGATTTTTGCCATTGAAAAACGTCCAGAAATGATTGAAGCTACTGACTGAATGAAAGGAGCTGGCATCTCACTCTCTTTGAATCTTCTTTATCATGCTAAGAGGAGCAGGAAAAAGCAAAAAATTTCAGAATTGCACCTTGCAATGCGGAGAAATTACTGTTTGTGCATTTACAATATTCATTGATTTTTGCCATTGAAAAACATCATGTTATTCATATACCAGAAATGTTTGAAGCTACTGACTGAATGAAAGGAGCTGGCATCTCACTCTCTTTGAATCTTCTTTATCATGCTAAGAGGAGCAGGAAAAAGCAAAAAATTTCAGAATTGCACCTTGCAATGTGGAGAAATTACTGTTTGTGCATTTACAATATTCATTGATTTTTGCCATTGAAAAACATCATGTTATTCATATACCAGAAATGTTTGAAGCTACTGACTGAATGAAAGGAGCTGGCATCTCACTCTCTTTGAATCTTTATCATGCTAAGAGGAGCAGGAAAAAGCAAAAAATTTCAGAATTGCACCTTGCAATGTGGAGAAATTACTGTTTGTGCATTTACAATATTCATTGATTTTTACCATTGAAAAAAGTCCAGAAATGATTGAAGCTACTGACTGAATGAAAGGAGCTGGCATCTCACTCTCTTTGAATCTTCTTTATCATGCTAAGAGGAGCAGGAAAAAGCAAAAAATTTCAGACTTGCACCTTGCAATGCGGAGAAATTACTGTTTGTGCATTTACAATATTCATTGATTTTTGCCATTGAAAAACATCATGTTATTCATATACCAGAAATGTTTGAAGCTACTGACTGAATGAAAGGAGCTGGCATCTCACTCTCTTTGAATCTTCTTTATCATGCTAAGAGGAGCAGGAAAAAGCAAAAAATTTCAGAATTGCACCTTGCAATGTGGAGAAATTACTGTTTGTGCATTTACAATATTCATTGATTTTTACCATTGAAAAACGTCCAGAAATGATTGAAGCTACTGACTGAATGAAAGTAGCTGGCATCTCACTCTCTTTGAATCTTCTTTATCATGCTAAGAGGAGCAGGAAAAAGCAAAAATTTCAGACTTGCACCTTGCAATGCGGAGAAATTACTGTTTGTGCATTTACAATATTCATTGATTTTTGCCATTGAAAAACATCATGTTATTCATATACCAGAAATGTTTGAAGCTACTGACTGAATCAAAGGAGCTGGCATCTCACTCTCTTTGAATCTTCTTTATCATGCTAAGAGGAGCAGGAAAAAGCAAAAAATTTCAGAATTGCACCTTGCAATGCGGAGAAATTACTGTTTGTGCATTTACAATATTCATTGATTTTTGCCATTGAAAAACGTCCAGAAATGATTGAAGCTACTGACTGAATGAAAGGAGCTGGCATCTCACTCTCTTTGAATCTTCTTTATCATGCTAAGAGGAGCAGGAAAAAGCAAAAAATTTCAGAATTGCACCTTGCAATGCGGAGAAATTACTGTTTGTGCATTTACAATATTCATTGATTTTTGCCATTGAAAAACGTCCAGAAATGATTGAAGCTACTGACTGAATGAAAGGAGCTGGCATCTCACTCTCTTTGAATCTTCTTTATCATGCTAAGAGGAGCAGGAAAAAGCAAAAAATTTCAGAATTGCACCTTGCAATGCGGAGAAATTACTGTTTGTGCATTTACAATATTCATTGATTTTTGCCATTGAAAAACATGTTATTCATATACCAGAAATGTTTGAAGCTACTGACTGAATGAAAGGAGCTGGCACCTCACTCTCTTTGAATCTTCTTTATCATGCTAAGAGGAGCGGGAAAAAGCAAAAAATTTCAGAATTGCACCTTGCAATGCGGAGAAATTACTGTTTGTGCATTTACAATATTCATTGATTTTTGCCATTGAAAAACGTCCAGAAATGATTGAAGGTACTGACTGAATGAAAGGAGCTGGCATCTCACTCTCTTTGAATCTTCTTTATCATGCTAAGAGGAGCAGGAAAAAGCAAAAAATTTCAGAATTGCACCTTGCAATGCGGAGAAATTACTGTTTGTGCATTTACAATATTCATTGATTTTTGCCATTGAAAAACGTCCAGAAATGATTGAAGCTACTGACAGAATGAAAGGAGCTGGCATCTCACTCTCTTTGAATCTTCTTTATCATGCTAAGAGGAGCAGGAAAAAGCAAAAAATTTCAGAATTGCACCTTGCAATGCGGAGAAATTACTGTTTGTGCATTTACAATATTCATTGATTTTTGCCATTGAAAAACATCATGTTATTCATATACCAGAAATGTTTGAAGCTACTGACTGAATGAAAGGAGTTGGCATCTCACTCTCTTTGAATCTTCTTTATCATGCTAAGAGGAGCAGGAAAAAGCAAAAAATTTCAGAATTGCACCTTGCAATGTGGAGAAATTACTGTTTGTGCATTTACAATATTCATTGATTTTTACCATTGAAAAACGTCCAGAAATGATTGAAGCTACTGACTGAATGAAAGTAGCTGGCATCTCACTCTCTTTGAATCTTCTTTATCATGCTAAGAGGAGCAGGAAAAAGCAAAAAATTTCAGACTTGCACCTTGCAATGCGGAGAAATTACTGTTTGTGCATTTACAATATTCATTGATTTTTGCCATTGAAAAACATCATGTTATTCATATACCAGAAATGTTTGAAGCTACTGACTGAATGAAAGGAGCTGGCATCTCACTCTCTTTGAATCTTCTTTATCATGCTAAGAGGAGCAGGAAAAAGCAAAAAATTTCAGAATTGCACCTTGCAATGTGGAGAAATTACTGTTTGTGCATTTACAATATTCATTGATTTTTACCATTGAAAAACGTCCAGAAATGATTGAAGCTACTGACTGAATGAAAGGAGCTGGCATCTCACTCTCTTTGAATCTTCTTTATCATGCTAAGAGGAGCAGGAAAAAGCAAAAAATTTCAGAATTGCACCTTGCAATGCGGAGAAATTACTGTTTGTGCATTTACAATATTCATTGATTTTTGCCATTGAAAAACATGTTATTCATATACCAGAAATGTTTGAAGCTACTGACTGAATGAAAGGAGCTGGCACCTCACTCTCTTTGAATCTTCTTTATCATGCTAAGAGGAGCGGGAAAAAGCAAAAAATTTCAGAATTGCACCTTGCAATGCGGAGAAATTACTGTTTGTGCATTTACAATATTCATTGATTTTTGCCATTGAAAAACGTCCAGAAATGATTGAAGGTACTGACTGAATGAAAGGAGCTGGCATCTCACTCTCTTTGAATCTTCTTTATCATGCTAAGAGGAGCAGGAAAAAGCAAAAAATTTCAGAATTGCACCTTGCAATGCGGAGAAATTACTGTTTGTGCATTTACAATATTCATTGATTTTTGCCATTGAAAAACGTCCAGAAATGATTGAAGCTACTGACTGAATGAAAGGAGCTGGCATCTCACTCTCTTTGAATCTTCTTTATCATGCTAAGAGGAGCAGGAAAAAGCAAAAAATTTCAGAATTGCACCTTGCAATGCGGAGAAATTACTGTTTGTGCATTTACAATATTCATTGATTTTTGCCATTGAAAAACGTCCAGAAATGATTGAAGCTACTGACTGAATGAAAGGAGCTGGCATCTCACTCTCTTTGAATCTTCTTTATCATGCTAAGAGGAGCAGGAAAAAGCAAAAAATTTCAGAATTGCACCTTGCAATGCGGAGAAATTACTGTTTGTGCATTTACAATATTCATTGATTTTTGCCATTGAAAAACATCATGTTATTCATATACCAGAAATGTTTGAAGCTACTGACTGAATGAAAGGAGTTGGCATCTCACTCTCTTTGAATCTTCTTTATCATGCTAAGAGGAGCAGGAAAAAGCAAAAAATTTCAGAATTGCACCTTGCAATGCGGAGAAATTACTGTTTGTGCATTTACAATATTCATTGATTTTTGCCATTGAAAAACATCATGTTATTCATATACCAGAAATGTTTGAAGCTACTGACTGAATGAAAGGAGCTGGCATCTCACTCTCTTTGAATCTTCTTTATCATGCTAAGAGGAGCAGGAAAAAGCAAAAAATTTTAGAATTGCACATTGCAATGTGGAGAAATTACTGTTTGTGCATTTACAATATTCATTGATTTTTACCATTGAAAAACGTCCAGAAATGATGGAAGCTACTGACTGAATGAAAGTAGCTGGCATCTCACTCTCTTTGAATCTTCTTTATCATGCTAAGAGGAGCAGGAAAAAGCAAAAAATTTCAGACTTGCACCTTGCAATGCGGAGAAATTACTGTTTGTGCATTTACAATATTCATTGATTTTTGCCATTGAAAAACATCATGTTATTCATATACCAGAAATGTTTGAAGCTACTGACTGAATCAAAGGAGCTGGCATCTCACTCTCTTTGAATCTTCTTTATCATGCTAAGAGGAGCAGGAAAAAGCAAAAAATTTCAGAATTGCACCTTGCAATGCGGAGAAATTACTGTTTGTGCATTTACAATATTCATTGATTTTTGCCATTGAAAAACGTCCAGAAATGATTGAAGCTACTGACTGAATGAAAGGAGCTGGCATCTCACTCTCTTTGAATCTTCTTTATCATGCTAAGAGGAGCAGGAAAAAGCAAAAAATTTCAGAATTGCACCTTGCAATGCGGAGAAATTACTGTTTGTGCATTTACAATATTCATTGATTTTTGCCATTGAAAAACGTCCAGAAATGATTGAAGCTACTGACTGAATGAAAGGAGCTGGCATCTCACTCTCTTTGAATCTTCTTTATCATGCTAAGAGGAGCAGGAAAAAGCAAAAAATTTCAGAATTGCACCTTGCAATGCGGAGAAATTACTGTTTGTGCATTTACAATATTCATTGATTTTTGCCATTGAAAAACATGTTATTCATATACCAGAAATGTTTGAAGCTACTGACTGAATGAAAGGAGCTGGCACCTCACTCTCTTTGAATCTTCTTTATCATGCTAAGAGGAGCGGGAAAAAGCAAAAAATTTCAGAATTGCACCTTGCAATGCGGAGAAATTACTGTTTGTGCATTTACAATATTCATTGATTTTTGCCATTGAAAAACGTCCAGAAATGATTGAAGGTACTGACTGAATGAAAGGAGCTGGCATCTCACTCTCTTTGAATCTTCTTTATCATGCTAAGAGGAGCAGGAAAAAGCAAAAAATTTCAGAATTGCACCTTGCAATGCGGAGAAATTACTGTTTGTGCATTTACAATATTCATTGATTTTTGCCATTGAAAAACGTCCAGAAATGATTGAAGCTACTGACTGAATGAAAGGAGCTGGCATCTCACTCTCTTTGAATCTTCTTTATCATGCTAAGAGGAGCAGGAAAAAGCAAAAAATTTCAGAATTGCACCTTGCAATGCGGAGAAATTACTGTTTGTGCATTTACAATATTCATTGATTTTTGCCATTGAAAAACATCATGTTATTCATATACCAGAAATGTTTGAAGCTACTGACTGAATGAAAGGAGTTGGCATCTCACTCTCTTTGAATCTTCTTTATCATGCTAAGAGGAGCAGGAAAAAGCAAAAAATTTCAGAATTGCACCTTGCAATGCGGAGAAATTACTGTTTGTGCATTTACAATATTCATTGATTTTTGCCATTGAAAAACATCATGTTATTCATATACCAGAAATGTTTGAAGCTACTGACTGAATGAAAGGAGCTGGCATCTCACTCTCTTTGAATCTTCTTTATCATGCTAAGAGGAGCAGGAAAAAGCAAAAAATTTTAGAATTGCACATTGCAATGTGGAGAAATTACTGTTTGTGCATTTACAATATTCATTGATTTTTACCATTGAAAAACGTCCAGAAATGATTGAAGCTACTGACTGAATGAAAGTAGCTGGCATCTCACTCTCTTTGAATCTTCTTTATCATGCTAAGAGGAGCAGGAAAAAGCAAAAAATTTCAGACTTGCACCTTGCAATGCGGAGAAATTACTGTTTGTGCATTTACAATATTCATTGATCTTTGCCATTGAAAAACATCATGTTATTCATATACCAGAAATGTTTGAAGCTACTGACTGAATGAAAGGAGCTGGCATCTCACTCTCTTTGAATCTTCTTTATCATGCTAAGAGGAGCAGGAAAAAGCAAAAAATTTCAGAATTGCACCTTGCAATGCGGAGAAATTACTGTTTGTGCATTTACAATATTCATTGATTTTTGCCATTGAAAAACGTCCAGAAATGATTGAAGCTACTGACTGAATGAAAGGAGCTGGCATCTCACTCTCTTTGAATCTTCTTTATCATGCTAAGAGGAGCAGGAAAAAGCAAAAAATTTCAGAATTGCACCTTGCAATGCGGAGAAATTACTGTTTGTGCATTTACAATATTCATTGATTTTTGCCATTGAAAAACGTCCAGAAATGATTGAAGCTACTGACTGAATGAAAGGAGCTGGCATCTCACTCTCTTTGAATCTTCTTTATCATGCTAAGAGGAGCAGGAAAAAGCAAAAAATTTCAGAATTGCACCTTGCAATGCGGAGAAATTACTGTTTGTGCATTTACAATATTCATTGATTTTTGCCATTGAAAAACATGTTATTCATATACCAGAAATGTTTGAAGCTACTGACTGAATGAAAGGAGCTGGCACCTCACTCTCTTTGAATCTTCTTTATCATGCTAAGAGGAGCGGGAAAAAGCAAAAAATTTCAAAATTGCACCTTGCAATGCGGAGAAATTACTGTTTGTGCATTTACAATATTCATTGATTTTTGCCATTGAAAAATGTCCAGAAATGATTGAAGGTACTGACTGAATGAAAGGAGCTGGCATCTCATTCTCTTTGAATCTTCTTTATCATGCTAAGAGGAGCAGGAAAAAGCAAAAAATTTCAGAATTGCACCTTGCAATGCGGAGAAATTACTGTTTGTGCATTTACAATATTCATTGATTTTTGCCATTGAAAAACGTCCAGAAATGATTGAAGCTACTGACTGAATGAAAGGAGCTGGCATCTCACTCTCTTTGAATCTTCTTTATCATGCTAAGAGGAGCAGGAAAAAGCAAAAAATTTCAGAATTGCACCTTGCAATGCGGAGAAATTACTGTTTGTGCATTTACAATATTCATTGATTTTTGCCATTGAAAAACATCATGTTATTCATATACCAGAAATGTTTGAAGCTACTGACTGAATGAAAGGAGCTGGCATCTCACTCTCTTTGAATCTTCTTTATCATGCTAAGAGGAGCAGGAAAAAGCAAAAAATTTCAGAATTGCACCTTGCAATGTGGAGAAATTACTGTTTGTGCATTTACAATATTCATTGATTTTTACCATTGAAAAACGTCCAGAAATGATTGAAGCTACTGACTGAATGAAAGTAGCTGGCATCTCACTCTCTTTGAATCTTCTTTATCATGCTAAGAGGAGCAGGAAAAAGCAAAAAATTTCAGACTTGCACCTTGCAATGCGGAGAAATTACTGTTTGTGCATTTACAATATTCATTGATTTTTGCCATTGAAAAACGTCCAGAAATGATTGAAGCTACTGACTGAATGAAAGGAGCTGGCATCTCACTCTCTTTGATTCTTCTTTATCATGCTAAGAGGAGCAGGAAAAAGCAAAAAATTTCAGAATTGCACCTTGCAATGCGGAGAAATTACTGTTTGTGCATTTACAATATTCATTGATTTTTGCCATTGAAAAACATGTTATTCATATACCAGAAATGTTTGAAGCTACTGACTGAATGAAAGGAGCTGGCACCTCACTCTCTTTGAATCTTCTTTATCATGCTAAGAGGAGCAGGAAAAAGCAAAAAATTTCAGAATTGCACCTTGCAATGCGGAGAAATTACTGTTTGTGCATTTACAATATTCATTGATTTTTGCCATTGAAAAACGTCCAGAAATGATTGAAGCTACTGACTGAATGAAAGGAGCTGGCATCTCACTCTCTTTGAATCTTCTTTATCATGCTAAGAGGAGCAGGAAAACGCAAAAAATTTCAGAATTGCACCTTGCAATGCGGAGAAATTACTGTTTGTGCATTTACAATATTCATTGATTTTTGCCATTGAAAAACGTCCAGAAATGATTGAAGCTACTGACTGAATGAAAGGAGCTGACATCTCACTCTCTTTGAATCTTCTTTATCATGCTAAGAGGAGCAGGAAAAAGCAAAAAATTTCAGAATTGCACCTTGCAATGCGGAGAAATTACAGTTTGTGCATTTACAATATTCATTGATTTTTGCCATTGAAAAACATCCAGAAATGATTGAAGCTACTGACTGAATGAAAGAAGCTGGCATCTCACTCTCTTTGAATCTTCTTTATCATGCTAAGAGGAGCAGGAAAAAGCAAAAAATTTCAGAATTGCACCTTGCAATGCGGAGAAATTACTGTTTGTGCATTTACAATATTCATTGATTTTTGCCATTGAAAAACATCATGTTATTCATATACCAGAAATGTTTGAAGCTACTGACTGAATGAAAGGAGCTGGCATCTCACTCTCTTTGAATCTTCTTTATCATGCTAAGAGGAGCAGGAAAAAGCAAAAAATTTCAGAATTGCACCTTGCAATGTGGAGAAATTACTGTTTGTGCATTTACAATATTCATTGATTTTTACCATTGAAAAACGTCCAGAAATGATTGAAGCTACTGACTGAATGAAAGTAGCTGGCATCTCACTTTCTTTGAATCTTCTTTATCATGCTAAGAGGAGCAGGAAAAAGCAAAAAATTTCAGACTTGCACCTTGCAATGCGGAGAAATTACTGTTTGTGCATTTACAATATTCATTGATTTTTGCCATTGAAAAACATCATGTTATTCATATACCAGAAATGTTTGAAGCTACTGACTGAATGAAAGGAGCTGGCATCTCACTCTCTTTGAATCTTCTTTATCATGCTAAGAGGAGCAGGAAAAAGCAAAAAATTTCAGACTTGCACCTTGCAATGCGGAGAAATTACTGTTTGTGCATTTACAATATTCATTGATTTTTGCCATTGAAAAACATCATGTTATTCATATACCAGAAATGTTTGAAGCTACTGACTGAATGAAAGGAGCTGGCATCTCACTCTCTTTGAATCTTCTTTATCATGCTAAGAGGAGCAGGAAAAAGCAAAAAATTTCAGAATTGCACCTTGCAATGCGGAGAAATTACTGTTTGTGCATTTACAATATTCATTGATTTTTGCCATTGAAAAACGTCCAGAAATGATTGAAGGTACTGACTGAATGAAAGGAGCTGGCATCTCACTCTCTTTGAATCTTCTTTATCATGCTAAGAGGAGCAGGAAAAAGCAAAAAATTTCAGAATTGCACCTTGCAATGCGGAGAAATTACTGTTTGTGCATTAACAATATTCATTGATTTTTGCCATTGAAAAACGTCCAGAAATGATTGAAGCTACTGACTGAATGAAAGGAGCTGGCATCTCACTCTCTTTGAATCTTCTTTATCATGCTAAGAGGAGCAGGAAAAAGCAAAAAATTTCAGAATTGCACCTTGCAATGCGGAGAAATTACAGTTTGTGCATTTACAATATTCATTGATTTTTGCCATTGAAAAACGTCCAGAAATGATTGAAGCTACTGACTGAATGAAAGGAGCTGGCATCTCACTCTTTTTGAATCTTCTTTATCATGCTAAGAGGAGCAGGAAAAAGCAAAAAATTTCAGAATTGCACCTTGCAATGCGGAGAAATTACTGTTTGTGCATTTACAATATTCGTTGATTTTTGCCATTGAAAAACGTCCAGAAATGATTGAAGCTACTGACTGAATGAAAGGAGCTGGCATCTCACTCTCTTTGAATCTTCTTTATCATGCTAAGAGGAGCAGGAAAAAGCAAAAAATTTCAGAATTGCACCTTGCAATGCGGAGAAATTACAGTTTGTGCATTTACAATATTCATTGATTTTTGCCATTGAAAAACGTCCAGAAATGATTGAAGCTACTGACTGAATGAAAGGAGCTGGCATCTCACTCTCTTTGAATCATCTTTATCATGCTAAGAGGAGCAGGAAAAAGCAAAAAATTTCAGAATTGCACCTTGCAATGCGGAGAAATTACTGTTTGTGCATTTACAATATTCATTGATTTTTGCGATTGAAAAACATCATGTTATTCATATACCAGAAATGATTGAAGCTACTGACTGAACGAAAGGAGCTGGCATCTCACTCTCTTTGAATCTTCTTTATCATGCTAAGAGGAGCAGGAAAAAGTAAAAAATTTCAGAATTGCACCTTGCAATGCGGAGAAATTACTGTTTGTGCATTTACAATATTCAATGATTTTTGCCATTGAAAAACGTCCAGAAATGATTGAAGCTACTGACTGAATGAAAGGAGCTGGCATCTCACTCTCTTTGAATCTTGTTTATCATGCTAAGAGGAGCAGGAAAAAGCAAAAAATTTCAGAATTGCACCTTGCAATGCGGAGAAATTACTGTTTGTGCATTTACAATATTCATTGATTTTTGCCATTGAAAAACGTCCAGAAATGATTGAAGCTACTGACTGAATGAAAGGAGCTGGCATCTCACTCTCTTTGAATCTTCTTTATCATGCTAAGAGGAGCAGGAAAAAACAAAAAATTTCAGAATTGCACCTTGCAATGCGGAGAAATTACTGTTTGTGCATTTACAATATTCATTGATTTTTGGTATTGAAAAACATCATGTTATTCATATACCAGAAATGATTGAAGCTACTGACTGAATGAAAGGAGCTGGCATCTCACTCTCTTTGAATCTTCTTTATCATGCTAAGAGGAGCAGGAAAAAGCAAAAAATTTCAGAATTGCACCTTGCAATGCGGAGAAATTACAGTTTGTGCATTTACAATATTCATTGATTTTTGCCATTGAAAAACGTCCAGAAATGATTGAAGCTACTGACTGAATGAAAGGAGCTGGCATCTCACTCTCTTTGAATCTTCTTTATCATGCTAAGAGGAGCAGGAAAAAGCAAAAAATTTCAGAATTGCACCTTGCAATGCGGAGAAATTACTGTTTGTGCATTTACAATATTCATTGATTTTTGCCATTGAAAAACGTCCAGAAATGATTGAAGGTACTGACTGAATGAAAGGAGCTGGCATATCACTCTCTTTGAATCTTCTTTATCATCCTAAGAGGAGCAGGAAAAAGCAAAAAATTTCAGAATTGCACCTTGCAATGCGGAGAAATTACTGTTTGTGCATTTACAATATTCATTGATTTTTGCCATTGAAAAACGTCCAGAAATGATTGAAGCTACTGACTGAATGAAAGGAGCTGGCATCTCACTCTCTTTGAATCTTCTTTATCATGCTAAGAGGAGCAGGAAAAGCAAAAAATTTCAGAATTGCACCTTGCAATGCGGAGAAATTACTGTTTGTGCATTTACAATATTCATTGATTTTTGCCATTGAAAAATGTCCAGAAATGATTGAAGCTACTGACTGAATGAAAGGAGCTGGCATCTCACTCTCTTTGAATCTTCTTTATCATGCTAAGAGGAGCAGGAAAAAGCAAAAAATTTCAGAATTGCGCCTTGCAATGCGGAGAAATTACTGTTTGTGCATTTACAAAATTCATTGATTTTTGCCATTGAAAAACATCATGTTATTCATATACCAGAAATGATTGAAGCTACTGACTGAAGGAAAGGAGCTGGCATCTCACTCTCTTTGAATCTTCTTTATCATGCTAAGAGGAGCAGGAAAAAGCAAAAAATTTCAGAATTGCACCTTGCAATGCGGAGAAATTACTGTTTGTGCATTTACAATATTCATTGATTTTTGCCATTGAAAAACATCCAGAAATGATTGAAGCTACTGACTGAATGAAAGGAGCTGGCATCTCACTCTCTTTGAATCTTCTTTATCATGCTAAGAGGAGCAGGAAAAAGCAAAAAATTTCAGAATTGCACCTTGCAATGCGGAGAAATTACTGTTTGTGCTCCTCTTAGCATGATAAAGAAGATTCAAAGAGAGTGAGATGCCAGCTCCTTTCATTCAGTCAGTAGCTTCAATCATTTCTGGACATTTTTCAATGGCAAAAATCAATGAATATTGTAAATGCACAAACAGTAATTTCTCCGCATTGCAAGGTGCAATTCTGAAATTTTTTGCTTTTTCCTGCTCCTCTTAGCATGATAAAGAAGATTCAAAGAGATTGAGATGTCAGCTCCTTTCATTCAGTCAGTAGCTTCAAACATTTCTGGTATATGAATAACATGATGTTTTTCAATGGCAAAAATCAATGAATATTGTAAATGCACAAACAGTAATTTCTCCGCATTGCAAGGTGCAATTCTGAAATTTTTTGCTTTTTCCTGCTCCTCTTAGCATGATAAAGAAGATTCAAAGAGAGTGAGATGCCAGCTCCTTTCATTCAGTCAGTAGCTTCAATCATTTCTGGTATATGAATAACATGATGTTTTTCAATGGCAAAAATCAATGAATTTTGTAAATGCACAAACAGTAATTTCTCAGCATTGCAAGGTGCAATTCTGAAATTTTTTGCTTTTTCCTGCTGCTCTTAGCATGATAAAGAAGATTCAAAGAGAGTGAGATGCCAGCTCCTTTCATTGTCAGTAGCTTCAATCATTTCTGGACGTTTTTCAATGGCAAAAATCAATGAATATTTTAAATGCACAAACAGTAATTTCTCCGCATTGCAAGGTGCAATTCTGAAATTTTTTGCTTTTTCCTGCTCCTCTTAGCATGATAAAGAAGATTCAAAGAGAGTGAGATGCCAGCTCCTTTCATTCAGTCAGTAGCTTCAATCATTTCTGGACGTTTTTCAATGGCAAAAATCAATGAATATTGTAAATGCACAAACAGTAATTTCTCCGCATTGCAAGGTGCAATTCTGAAATTTTTTGCTTTTTCCTGCTCCTCTTAGCATGATAAAGAAGATTCAAAGAGAGTGAGATGCCAGCTCCTTTCATTCAGTCAGTAGCTTCAATCATTTCTGGACGTTTTTCAATGGCAAAAATCAATGAATATTGTAAATGCACAAACAGTAATTTCTCCGCATTGCAAGGTGCAATTCTGAAATTTTTTGCTTTTTCCTGCTCCTCTTAGCATGATAAAGAAGATTCAAAGAGAGTGAGATGTCAGCTCCTTTCATTCAGTCAGTAGCTTCAAACATTTCTGGTATATGAATAACATGATGTTTTTCAATGGCAAAAATCAATGAATATTGTAAATGCACAAACAGTAATTTCTCCGCATTGCAAGGTGCAATTCTGAAATTTTTTGCTTTTTCCTGCTCCTCTTAGCATGATAAAGAAGATTCAAAGAGAGTGAGATGCCAGCTCCTTTCATTCAGTCAGTAGCTTCAATCATTTCTGGTATATGAATAACATGATGTTTTTCAATGGCAAAAATCAATGAATTTTGTAAATGCACAAACAGTAATTTCTCAGCATTGCAAGGTGCAATTCTGAAATTTTTTGCTTTTTCCTGCTCCTCTTAGCATGATAAAGAAGATTCAAAGAGAGTGAGATGCCAGCTCCTTTCATTGTCAGTAGCTTCAATCATTTCTGGACGTTTTTCAATGGCAAAAATCAATGAATATTGTAAATGCACAAACAGTAATTTCTCCGCATTGCAAGGTGCAATTCTGAAATTTTTTGCTTTTTCCTGCTCCTCTTAGCATTATGAAGAAGATTCAAAGAGAGTGAGATACCAGCTCCTTTCATTCAGTCAGTAGCTTCAAACATTTCTGGTATATGAATAACATGATGTTTTTCAATGGCAAAAATCAATGAATATTATAAATGCACAAACAGTAATTTCTCCGCATTGCAAGGTGCAATTCTGAAATTTTTTGCTTTTTCCTGCTCCTCTTAGCATGATAAAGAAGATTCAAAGAGAGTGAGATGCCAGCTCCTTTCGTTCAGTCAGTAGCTTCAATCATTTCTGGACGTTTTTCAATGGCAAAAATCATTGAATATTGTAAATGCACAAACAGTAATTTCTCCGCATTGCAAGGTGCAATTCTGAAATTTTTTACTTTTTCCTGCTCCTCTTAGCATGATAAAGAAGATTCAAAGAGAGTGAGATGCCATCTCCTTTCATTCAGTCAGTAGCTTCAATCATTTCTGGACGTTTTTCAATTGCAAAAATCAATGATTATTGTAAATGCACAAACAGTAATTTCTGCGCATTGCAAGGTGCAATTCTGAAATTTTTTGCTTTTTCCTGCTCCTCTTAGCATGATAAAGAAGATTCAAAGAGAGTGAGATGCCAGCTCCTTTCATTCAGTCAGTAGCTTCAATCATTTCTGGACGTTTTTCAATGGCAAAAATCAATGAATATTGTAAATGCACAAACAGTAATTTCTCCGCATTGCAAGGTGCAATTCTGAAATTTTTTGCTTTTTCCTGCTCCTTTTAGCATGATAAACAAGATTCAAAGAGAGTGAGATGCCAGCTCCTTTCGTTCAGTCAGTAGCTTCAATCATTTATGGACGTTTTTCAATTGCAAAAATCATTGAATATTGTAAATGCACAAACAGTAATTTCTCCGCATTGCAAGGTGCAATTCTGAAATTTTTGACTTTTTCCTGCTCCTCTTAGCATGATAAAGAAGATTCAAAGAGAGTGAGATGCCAGCTCCTTTCATTCAGTCAGTAGCTTCAATCATTTCTGGTATATGAATAACATGATGTTTTTCAATCGCAAAAATCAATGAATATTGTAAATGCACAAACAGTAATTTCTCCGCATTGCAAGGTGCAATTCTGAAATTTTTTGCTTTTTCCTGCTCCTCTTAGCATGATAAAGAAGATTCAAAGAGAGTGAGATGCCAGCTCCTTTCATTCAGTCAGTAGCTTCAATCATTTCCGGACGTTTTTCAATGGCAAAAATCAATGAATTTTGTAAATGCACAAACAGTAATTTCTCAGCATTGCAAGGTGCAATTCTGAAATTTTTTGCTTTTTCCTGCTGCTCTTAGCATGATAAAGAAGATTCAAAGAGAGTGAGATGCCAGCTCCTTTCATTGTCAGTAGCTTCAATCATTTCTGGACGTTTTTCAATGGCAAAAATCAATGAATATTTTAAATGCACAAACAGTAATTTCTCCGCATTGCAAGGTGCAATTCTGAAATTTTTTGCTTTTTCCTGCTCCTCTTAGCATGATAAAGAAGATTCAAAGAGAGTGAGATGCCAGCTCCTTTCATTCAGTCAGTAGCTTCAATCATTTCTGGACGTTTTTCAATGGCAAAAATCAATGAATATTGTAAATGCACAAACAGTAATTTCTCCGCATTGCAAGGTGCAATTCTGAAATTTTTTGCTTTTTCCTGCTCCTCTTAGCATGATAAAGAAGATTCAAAGAGAGTGAGATGCCAGCTCCTTTCATTCAGTCAGTAGCTTCAATCATTTCTGGACGTTTTTCAATGGCAAAAATCAATGAATATTGTAAATGCACAAACAGTAATTTCTCCGCATTGCAAGGTGCAATTCTGAAATTTTTTGCTTTTTCCTGCTCCTCTTAGCATGATAAAGAAGATTCAAAGAGAGTGAGATGTCAGCTCCTTTCATTCAGTCAGTAGCTTCAAACATTTCTGGTATATGAATAACATGATGTTTTTCAATGGCAAAAATCAATGAATATTGTAAATGCACAAACAGTAATTTCTCCGCATTGCAAGGTGCAATTCTGAAATTTTTTGCTTTTTCCTGCTCCTCTTAGCATGATAAAGAAGATTCAAAGAGAGTGAGATGCCAGCTCCTTTCATTCAGTCAGTAGCTTCAATCATTTCTGGTATATGAATAACATGATGTTTTTCAATGGCAAAAATCAATGAATTTTGTAAATGCACAAACAGTAATTTCTCAGCATTGCAAGGTGCAATTCTGAAATTTTTTGCTTTTTCCTGCTCCTCTTAGCATGATAAAGAAGATTCAAAGAGAGTGAGATGCCAGCTCCTTTCATTGTCAGTAGCTTCAATCATTTCTGGACGTTTTTCAATGGCAAAAATCAATGAATATTGTAAATGCACAAACAGTAATTTCTCCGCATTGCAAGGTGCAATTCTGAAATTTTTTGCTTTTTCCTGCTCCTCTTAGCATTATGAAGAAGATTCAAAGAGAGTGAGATACCAGCTCCTTTCATTCAGTCAGTAGCTTCAAACATTTCTGGTATATGAATAACATGATGTTTTTCAATGGCAAAAATCAATGAATATTATAAATGCACAAACAGTAATTTCTCCGCATTGCAAGGTGCAATTCTGAAATTTTTTGCTTTTTCCTGCTCCTCTTAGCATGATAAAGAAGATTCAAAGAGAGTGAGATGCCAGCTCCTTTCGTTCAGTCAGTAGCTTCAATCATTTCTGGACGTTTTTCAATGGCAAAAATCATTGAATATTGTAAATGCACAAACAGTAATTTCTCCGCATTGCAAGGTGCAATTCTGAAATTTTTTACTTTTTCCTGCTCCTCTTAGCATGATAAAGAAGATTCAAAGAGAGTGAGATGCCATCTCCTTTCATTCAGTCAGTAGCTTCAATCATTTCTGGACGTTTTTCAATTGCAAAAATCAATGATTATTGTAAATGCACAAACAGTAATTTCTCCGCATTGCAAGGTGCAATTCTGAAATTTTTTGCTTTTTCCTGCTCCTCTTAGCATGATAAAGAAGATTCAAAGAGAGTGAGATGCCAGCTCCTTTCATTCAGTCAGTAGCTTCAATCATTTCTGGACGTTTTTCAATGGCAAAAATCAATGAATATTGTAAATGCACAAACAGTAATTTCTCCGCATTGCAAGGTGCAATTCTGAAATTTTTTGCTTTTTCCTGCTCCTTTTAGCATGATAAACAAGATTCAAAGAGAGTGAGATGCCAGCTCCTTTCGTTCAGTCAGTAGCTTCAATCATTTATGGACGTTTTTCAATTGCAAAAATCATTGAATATTGTAAATGCACAAACAGTAATTTCTCCGCATTGCAAGGTGCAATTCTGAAATTTTTGACTTTTTCCTGCTCCTCTTAGCATGATAAAGAAGATTCAAAGAGAGTGAGATGCCAGCTCCTTTCATTCAGTCAGTAGCTTCAATCATTTCTGGTATATGAATAACATGATGTTTTTCAATCGCAAAAATCAATGAATATTGTAAATGCACAAACAGTAATTTCTCCGCATTGCAAGGTGCAATTCTGAAATTTTTTGCTTTTTCCTGCTCCTCTTAGCATGATAAAGAAGATTCAAAGAGAGTGAGATGCCAGCTCCTTTCATTCAGTCAGTAGCTTCAATCATTTCCGGACGTTTTTCAATGGCAAAAATCAATGAATATTGTAAATGCACAAACAGTAATTTCTCCGCATTGCAAGGTGTAATTCTGAAATTTTTTGCTTTTTCCTGCTCCTCTTAGCATGATAAAGAAGATTCAAAGAGAGTGAGATGCCAGCTCCTTTCCTTCAGTCAGTAGCTTCAATCATTTCTGGTATATGAATAACATGATGTTTTTCAATGGCAAAAATCAATGAATTTTGTAAATGCACAAACAGTAATTTCTCCGCATTGCAAGGCGCAATTCTGAAATTTTTTGCTTTTTCCTGCTCCTCTTAGCATGATAAAGAAGATTCAAAGAGAGTGAGATGCTAGCTCCTTTCATTCAGTCAGTAGCTTCAATCATTTCTGGACGTTTTTCAATGGCAAAAATCAATGAATATTGTAAATGCACAAACAGTAATTTCTCCGCATTGCAAGGTGCAATTCTGAAATTTTTTGCTTTTTCCTGCTCCTCTTAGCATGATAAACAAGATTCAAAGAGAGTGAGGTGCCAGCTCCTTTCATTCAGTCAGGAGCTTCAAACATTTCTGGTATATGAATAACATGTTTTTCAATGGCAAAAATCAATGAATATTGTAAATGCACAAACAGTAATTTCTCCGCATTGCAAGGTGCAATTCTGAAATTTTTTGCTTTTTCCTGCTCCTCTTAGCATGATAAAGAAGATTCAAAGAGAGTGAGATGCCAGCTCCTTTCATTCAGTCAGTAGCTTCAATCATTTCTGGACATTTTTCAATGGCAAAAATCAATGAATATTGTAAATGCACAAACAGTAATTTCTCCGCATTGCAAGGTGCAATGCTGAAATTTTTTGCTTTTTCCTGCTCCTCTTAGCATGATAAAGAAGATTCAAAGAGAGTGAGATGCCAGCTCCTTTCATTCAGTCAGTAGCTTCAATCATTTCTGGACGTTTTTCAATGGCAAAAATCAATGAATATTGTAAATGCACAAACTGTAATTTCTCCGCATTGCAAGGTGCAATTCTGAAATTTTTTGCTTTTTCCTGCTCCTCTTAGCATGATAAAGAAGATTCAAAGAGAGTGAGATGCCAGCTCCTTTCATTCAGTCAGTAGCTTCAATCATTTCTGGACGTTTTTCAATGGCAAAAATCAATGAATATTGTAAATGCACAAACAGTAATTTCTCCGCATTGCAAGGTGCAATTCTGAAATTTTTTGCTTTTTCCTGCTCCTCTTAGCATGATAAAGAAGATTCAAAGAGAGTGAGATGCCAGCTCCTTTCATTCAGTCAGTAGCTTCAATCATTTCTGGACGTTTTTCAATGGCAAAAATCAATGAATATTGTAAATGCACAAACAGTAATTTCTCCGCATTGCAAGGTGCAATTCTGAAATTTTTTGCTTTTTCCTGCTCCTCTTAGCATGATAAAGAAGATTCAAAGAGAGTGAGATGCCAGCTCCTTTCATTCAGTCAGTAGCTTCAATCATTTCTGGTATATGAATAACATGATGTTTTTCAATGGCAAAAATCAATGAATTTTGTAAATTCACAAACAGTAATTTCTCAGCATTGCAAGGTGCAATTCTGAAATTTTTTGCTTTTTCCTGCTCCTCTTAGCATGATAAAGAAGATTCAAAGAGAGTGAGATGCCAGCTCCTTTCATTGTCAGTAGCTTCAATCATTTCTGGACGTTTTTCAATGGCAAAAATCAATGAATATTGTAAATGCACAAACAGTAATTTCTCCGCATTGCAAGGTGCAATTCTGAAATTTTTTGCTTTTTCCTGCTCCTCTTAGCATTATGAAAAAGATTCAAAGAGAGTGAGATACCAGCTCCTTTCATTCAGTCAGTAGCTTCAAACATTTCTGGTATATGAATAACATGATGTTTTTCAATGGCAAAAATCAATGAATATTGTAAATGCACAAACAGTAATTTCTCCGCATTGCAAGGTGCAATTCTGAAATTTTTTGCTTTTTCCTGCTCCTCTTAGCATGATAAAGAAGATTCGAAGAGAGTGAGATGCCAGCTCCTTTAGTTCAGTCAGTAGCTTCAATCATTTCTGGACGTTTTTCAATGGCAAAAATCAGTGAATATTGTAAATGCACAAACAGTAATTTCTCCGCATTGCAAGGTGCAATTCTGAAATTTTTTACTTTTTCCTGCTCCTCTTAGCATGATAAAGAAGATTCAAAGAGAGTGAGATGCCAGCTCCTTTCATTCAGTCAGTAGCTTCAATCATTTCTGGTATATGAATAACATGATGTTTTTCAATCGCAAAAATCAATGAATATTGTAAATGCACAAACAGTTATTTCTCCGCATTGCAAGGTGCAATTCTGAAATTTTTTGCTTTTTCCTGCTCCTCTTAGCATGATAAAGAAGATTCAAAGAGAGTGAGATGCCAGCTCCTTTCATTCAGTCAGTAGCTTCAATCATTTCTGGACGTTTTTCAATGGCAAAAATCAATGAATATTGTAAATGCACAAACAGTAATTTCTCCGCATTGCAAGGTGCAATTCTGAAATTTTTTGCTTTTTCCTGCTCCTCTTAGCATGATAAAGAAGATTCAAAGAGAGTGAGATGCCAGCTCCTTTCCTTCAGTCAGTAGCTTCAATCATTTCTGGCATATGAATAACATGATGTTTTTCAATGGCAAAAATCAATGAATTTTGTAAATGCACAAACAGTAATTTCTCCGCATTGCAAGGCGCAATTCTGAAATTTTTTGCTTTTTCCTGCTCCTCTTAGCATGATAAAGAAGATTCAAAGAGAGTGAGATGCCAGCTCCTTTCATTCAGTCAGTAGCTTCAATCATTTCTGAACATTTTTCAATGGCAAAAATCAATGAATATTGTAAATGCACAAACAGTAATTTCTCCGCATTGCAAGGTGCAATTCTGAAATTTTTTGCTTTTTCCTGCTCCTCTTAGCATGATAAAGAAGATTCAAAGAGAGTGAGATGACAGCTCCTTTCATTCAGTCAGTAGCTTCAATCATTTCTGGACGTTTTTCAATGGCAAAAATCAATGAATATTGTAAATGCACAAACAGTAATTTCTCCGCATTGCAAGGTGCAATTCTGAAATTTTTTGCTTTTTCCTGCTCCTCTCAGCATGATAAAGAAGATTCAAAGAGAGTGAGGTGCCAGCTCCTTTCATTCAGTCAGGAGCTTCAAACATTTCTGGTATATGAATAACATGTTTTTCAATGGCAAAAAACAATGAATATTGTAAATGCACAAACAGTAATTTCTCCGCATTGCAAGGTGCAATTCTGAAATTTTTTGCTTTTTCCTGCTCCTCTTAGCATGATAAAGAAGATTCAAAGAGAGTGAGATGCCAGCTCCTTTCATTCAGTCAGTAGCTTCAATCATTTCTGGACGTTTTTCAATGGCAAAAATCAATGAATATTGTAAATGCACAAACAGTAATTTCTCCGCATTGCAAGGTGCAATTCTGAAATTTTTTGCTTTTTCCTGCTCCTCTTAGCATGATAAAGAAGATTCAAAGAGAGTGAGATGCCAGCTCCTTTCATTCAGTCAGTAGCTTCAATCATTTCTGGACGTTTTTCAATGGCAAAAATCAATGAATATTGTAAATGCACAAACAGTAATTTCTCCGCATTGCAAGGTGCAATTCTGAAATTTTTTGCTTTTTCCTGCTCCTCTTAGCATGATAAAGAAGATTCAAAGAGAGTGAGATGACAGCTCCTTTCATTCAGTCAGTAGCTTCAATCATTTCTGGACGTTTTTCAATGGCAAAAATCAATGAATATTGTAAATGCACAAACAGTAATTTCTCCGCATTGCAAGGTGCAATTCTGAAATTTTTTGCTTTTTCCTGCTCCTCTTAGCATGATAAAGAAGATTCAAAGAGAGTGAGGTGCCAGCTCCTTTCATTCAGTCAGGAGCTTCAAACATTTCTGGTATATGAATAACATGTTTTTCAATGGGAAAAATCAATGAATATTGTAAATGCACAAACAGTAATTTCTCCGCATTGCAAGGTGCAATTCTGAAATTTTTTGCTTTTTCCTGCTCCTCTTAGCATGATAAAGAAGATTCAAAGAGAGTGAGATGCCAGCTCCTTTCATTCAGTCAGTAGCTTCAATCATTTCTGGACGTTTTTCAATGGCAAAAATCAATGAATATTGTAAATGCACAAACAGTAATTTCTCCGCATTGCAAGGTGCAATTCTGAAATTTTTTGCTTTTTCCTGCTCCTCTTAGCATGATAAAGAAGATTCAAAGAGAGTGAGATGCCAGCTCCTTTCATTCAGTCAGTAGCTTCAATCATTTCTGGACGTTTTTCAATGGCAAAAATCAATGAATATTGTAAATGCACAAACAGTAATTTCTCTGCATTGCAATGTGCAATTCTGAAATTTTTTGCTTTTTCCTGCTCCTCTTAGCATGATAAAGAAGATTCAAAGAGAGTGAGATGCCAGCTCCTTTCATTCAGTCAGTAGCTTCAAACATTTCTGGTATATGAATAACATGATGTTTTTCAATGGCAAAAATCAATGAATATTGTAAATGCACAAACAGTAATTTCTCCGCATTGCAAGGTGCAATTCTGAAATTTTTTGCTTTTTTCTGCTCCTCTTAGCATGATAAAGAAGATTCAAAGAGAGTGAGATGCCAGCTCCTTTCGTTCAGTCAGTAGCTTCAATCATTTCTGGACGTTTTTCAATGGCAAAAATCATTGAATATTATAAATGCACAAACAGTAATTTCTCCGCATTGCAAGGTGCAATTCTGAAATTTTTTACTTTTTCCTGCTCCTCTTAGCATGATAAAGAAGATTCAAAGAGAGTGAGATGCCAGCTCCTTTCATTCAGTCAGTAGCTTCAATCATTTCTGGTATATGAATAACATGATGTTTTTCAATGGCAAAAATCAATGAATATTGTAAATGCACAAACAGTAATTTCTCCGCATTGCAAGGTGCAATTCTGAAATTTTTTGCTTTTTCCTGCTCCTCTTAGCATGATAAAGAAGATTCAAAGAGAGTGAGATGCCAGCTCCTTTCATTCAGTCAGTAGCTTCAATCATTTCTGGACGTTTTTCAATGGCAAAAATCAATGAATATTGTAAATGCACAAACAGTAATTTCTCCGCATTGCAAGGTGCAATTCTGAAATTTTTTGCTTTTTCCTGCTCCTCTTAGCATGATAAAGAAGATTCAAAGAGAGTGAGATGCCAGCTCCTTTCATTCAGTCAGTAGCTTTAATCATTTCTGGACGTTTTTCAATGGCAAAAATCATTGAATATTGTAAATGCACAATCAGTAATTTCTCCGCATTGCAAGGTGCAATTCTGAAATTTTTTACTTTTTCCTGCTCCTCTTAGCATGATAAAGAAGATTCAAAGAGAGTGAGATGCCAGCTCCTTTCATTCAGTCAGTAGCTTCAATCATTTCTGGTATATGAATAACATGATGTTTTTCAATCGCAAAAATCAATGAATATTGTAAATGCACAAACAGTAATTTCTCCGCATTGCAAGGTGCAATTCTGAAATTTTTTGCTTTTTCCTGCTCCTCTTAGCATGATAAAGAAGATTCAAAGAGAGTGAGATGCCAGCTCCTTTCATTCAGTCAGTAGCTTCAATCATTTCTGGACGTTTTTCAATGGCAAAAACCAATGAATATTGTAAATGCACAAACAGTAATTTCTCCGCATTGCAAGGTGCAATTCTGAAATTTTTTGCTTTTTCCTGCTCCTCTTAGCATGATAAAGAAGATTCAAAGAGAGTGAGATGCCAGATCCTTTCCTTCAGTCAGTAGCTTCAATCATTTCTGGTATATGAATAACATGATGTTTTTCAATGGCAAAAATCAATGAATTTTGTAAATGCACAAACAGTAATTTCTCCGCATTGCAAGGCGCAATTCTGAAATTTTTTGCTTTTTCCTGCTCCTCTTAGCATGATAAAGAAGATTCGAAGAGAGTGAGATGCCAGCTCCTTTCATTCAGTCAGTAGCTTCAATCATTTCTGGACATTTTTCAATGGCAAAAATCAATGAATATTGTAAATGCACAAACAGTAATTTCTCCGCATTGCAAGGTGCAATTCTGAAATTTTTTGCTTTTTCCTGCTCCTCTTAGCATGATAAAGAAGATTCAAAGAGAGTGAGATGCCAGCTCCTTTCATTCAGTCAGTAGCTTCAATCATTTCTGGACGTTTTTCAATGGCAAAAATCAATGAATATTGTAAATGCACAAACAGTAATTTCTCCGCATTGCAAGGTGCAATTCTGAAATTTTTTGCTTTTTCCTGCTCCTCTTAGCATGATAAAGAAGATTCAAAGAGAGTGAGATGCCAGCTCCTTTCATTCAGTCAGTAGCTTCAATCATTTCTGGACGTTTTTCAATGGCAAAAATCAATGAATATTGTAAATGCACAAACAGTAATTTCTCCGCATTGCAAGGTGCAATTCTGAAATTTTTTGCTTTTTCCTGCTCCTCTTAGCATGATAAAGAAGATTCAAAGAGAGTGAGATGCCAGATCCTTTCCTTCAGTCAGTAGCTTCAATCATTTCTGGTATATGAATAACATGATGTTTTTCAATGGCAAAAAATAATGAATTTTGTAAATGCACAAACAGTAATTTCTCCGCATTGCAAGGCGCAATTCTGAAATTTTTTGCTTTTTCCTGCTCCTCTTAGCATGATAAAGAAGATTCGAAGAGAGTGAGATGCCAGCTCCTTTCATTCAGTCAGTAGCTTCAATCATTTCTGGACATTTTTCAATGGCAAAAATCAATGAATATTGTAAATGCACAAACAGTAATTTCTCCGCATTGCAAGGTGCAATTCTGAAATTTTTTGCTTTTTCCTGCTCCTCTTAGCATGATAAAGAAGATTCAAAGAGAGTGAGATGCCAGCTCCTTTCATTCAGTCAGTAGCTTCAATCATTTCTGGACGTTTTTCAATGGCAAAAATCAATGAATATTGTAAATGCACAAACAGTAATTTCTCCGCATTGCAAGGTGCAATTCTGAAATTTTTTGCTTTTTCCTGCTCCTCTTAGCATGATAAAGAAGATTCAAAGAGAGTGAGATGCCAGCTCCTTTCATTCAGTCAGTAGCTTCAATCATTTCTGGACGTTTTTCAATGGCAAAAATCAATGAATATTGTAAATGCACAAACAGTAATTTCTCCGCATTGCAATGTGCAATTCTGAAATTTTTTGCTTTTTCCTGCTCCTCTTAGCATGATAAAGAAGATTCAAAGAGAGTGAGATGCCAGCTCCTTTCATTCAGTCAGTAGCTTCAAACATTTCTGGTACATGAATAACATGATGTTTTTCAATGGCAAAAATCAATGAATATTGTAAATGCACAAACAGTAATTTCTCCGCATTGCAAGGTGCAATTCTGAAATTTTTTGCTTTTTCCTGCTCCTCTTAGCATGATAAAGAAGATTCAAAGAGAGTGAGATGCCAGCTCCTTTCGTTCAGTCAGTAGCTTTAATCATTTCTGGACGTTTTTCAATGGCAAAAATCATTGAATATTATAAATGCACAAACAGTAATTTCTCCGCATTGCAAGGTGCAATTCTGAAATTTTTTACTTTTTCCTGCTCCTCTTAGCATGATAAAGAAGATTCAAAGAGAGTGAGATGCCAGCTCCTTTCATTCAGTCAGTAGCTTCAATCATTTCTGGTATATGAATAACATGATGTTTTTCAATGGCAAAAATCAATGAATATTGTAAATGCACAAACAGTAATTTCTCCGCATTGCAAGGTGCAATTCTGAAATTTTTTGCTTTTTCCTGCTCCTCTTAGCATGATAAAGAAGATTCAAAGAGAGTGAGATGCCAGCTCCTTTCATTCAGTCAGTAGCTTCAATCATTTCTGGACGTTTTTCAATGGCAAAAATCAATGAATATTGTAAATGCACAAACAGTAATTTCTCCGCATTGCAAGGTGCAATTCTGAAATTTTTTGCTTTTTCCTGCTCCTCTTAGCATGATAAACAAGATTCAAAGAGAGTGAGATGCCAGCTCCTTTCATTCAGTCAGTAGCTTCAATCATTTCTGGACGTTTTTCAATGGCAAAAATCATTGAATATTGTAAATGCACAAACAGTAATTTCTCCGCATTGCAAGGTGCAATTCTGAAATTTTTTACTTTTTCCTGCTCCTCTTAGCATGATAAAGAAGATTCAAAGAGAGTGAGATGCCAGCTCCTTTCATTCAGTCAGTAGCTTCAATCATTTCTGGTATATGAATAACATGATGTTTTTCAATCGCAAAAATCAATGAATATTGTAAATGCACAAACAGTAATTTCTCCGCATTGCAAGGTGCAATTCTGAAATTTTTTGCTTTTTCCTGCTCCTCTTAGCATGATAAAGAAGATTCAAAGAGAGTGAGATGCCAGCTCCTTTCCTTCAGTCAGTAGCTTCAATCATTTCTGGCATATGAATAACATGATGTTTTTCAATGGCAAAAATCAATGAATTTTGTAAATGCACAAACAGTAATTTCTCCGCATTGCAAGGCGCAATTCTGAAATTTTTTGCTTTTTCCTGCTCCTCTTAGCATGATAAAGAAGATTCAAAGAGAGTGAGATGCCAGCTCCTTTCATTCAGTCAGTAGCTTCAATCATTTCTGGACATTTTTCAATGGCAAAAATCAATGAATATTGTAAATGCACAAACAGTAATTTCTCCGCATTGCAAGGTGCAATTCTGAAATTTTTTGCTTTTTCCTGCTCCTCTTAGCATGATAAAGAAGATTCAAAGAGAGTGAGATGACAGCTCCTTTCATTCAGTCAGTAGCTTCAATCATTTCTGGACGTTTTTCAATGGCAAAAATCAATGAATATTGTAAATGCACAAACAGTAATTTCTCCGCATTGCAAGGTGCAATTCTGAAATTTTTTGCTTTTTCCTGCTCCTCTTAGCATGATAAAGAAGATTCAAAGAGAGTGAGGTGCCAGCTCCTTTCATTCAGTCAGGAGCTTCAAACATTTCTGGTATATGAATAACATGTTTTTCAATGGCAAAAATCAATGAATATTGTAAATGCACAAACAGTAATTTCTCCGCATTGCAAGGTGCAATTCTGAAATTTTTTGCTTTTTCCTGCTCCTCTTAGCATGATAAAGAAGATTCAAAGAGAGTGAGATGCCAGCTCCTTTCATTCAGTCAGTAGCTTCAATCATTTCTGGACGTTTTTCAATGGCAAAAATCAATGAATATTGTAAATGCACAAACAGTAATTTCTCCGCATTGCAAGGTGCAATTCTGAAATTTTTTGCTTTTTCCTGCTCCTCTTAGCATGATAAAGAAGATTCAAAGAGAGTGAGATGCCAGCTCCTTTCATTCAGTCAGTAGCTTCAATCATTTCTGGACGTTTTTCAATGGCAAAAATCAATGAATATTGTAAATGCACAAACAGTAATTTCTCTGCATTGCAATGTGCAATTCTGAAATTTTTTGCTTTTTCCTGCTCCTCTTAGCATGATAAAGAAGATTCAAAGAGAGTGAGATGCCAGCTCCTTTCCTTCAGTCAGTAGCTTCAATCATTTCTGGCATATGAATAACATGATGTTTTTCAATGGCAAAAATCAATGAATTTTGTAAATGCACAAACAGTAATTTCTCCGCATTGCAAGGCGCAATTCTGAAATTTTTTGCTTTTTCCTGCTCCTCTTAGCATGATAAAGAAGATTCAAAGAGAGTGAGATGCCAGCTCCTTTCATTCAGTCAGTAGCTTCAATCATTTCTGGACATTTTTCAATGGCAAAAATCAATGAATATTGTAAATGCACAAACAGTAATTTCTCCGCATTGCAAGGTGCAATTCTGAAATTTTTTGCTTTTTCCTGCTCCTCTTAGCATGATAAAGAAGATTCAAAGAGAGTGAGATGACAGCTCCTTTCATTCAGTCAGTAGCTTCAATCATTTCTGGACGTTTTTCAATGGCAAAAATCAATGAATATTGTAAATGCACAAACAGTAATTTCTCCGCATTGCAAGGTGCAATTCTGAAATTTTTTGCTTTTTCCTGCTCCTCTTAGCATGATAAAGAAGATTCAAAGAGAGTGAGGTGCCAGCTCCTTTCATTCAGTCAGGAGCTTCAAACATTTCTGGTATATGAATAACATGTTTTTCAATGGCAAAACTCAATGAATATTGTAAATGCACAAACAGTAATTTCTCCGCATTGCAAGGTGCAATTCTGAAATTTTTTGCTTTTTCCTGCTCCTCTTAGCATGATAAAGAAGATTCAAAGAGAGTGAGATGCCAGCTCCTTTCATTCAGTCAGTAGCTTCAATCATTTCTGGACGTTTTTCAATGGCAAAAATCAATGAATATTGTAAATGCACAAACAGTAATTTCTCCGCATTGCAAGGTGCAATTCTGAAATTTTTTGCTTTTTCCTGCTCCTCTTAGCATGATAAAGAAGATTCAAAGAGAGTGAGATGCCAGCTCCTTTCATTCAGTCAGTAGCTTCAATCATTTCTGGACGTTTTTCAATGGCAAAAATCAATGAATATTGTAAATGCACAAACAGTAATTTCTCTGCATTGCAATGTGCAATTCTGAAATTTTTTGCTTTTTCCTGCTCCTCTTAACATGATAAAGAAGATTCAAAGAGAGTGAGATGCCAGCTCCTTTCATTCAGTCAGTAGCTTCAAACATTTCTGGTATATGAATAACATGATGTTTTTCAATGGCAAAAATCAATGAATATTGTAAATGCACAAACAGTAATTTCTCCGCATTGCAAGGTGCAATTCTGAAATTTTTTGCTTTTTTCTGCTCCTCTTAGCATGATAAAGAAGATTCAAAGAGAGTGAGATGCCAGCTCCTTTCGTTCAGTCAGTAGCTTCAATCATTTCTGGACGTTTTTCAATGGCAAAAATCATTGAATATTATAAATGCACAAACAGTAATTTCTCCGCATTGCAAGGTGCAATTCTGAAATTTTTTTACTTTTTCCTGCTCCTCTTAGCATGATAAAGAAGATTCAAAGAGAGTGAGATGCCAGCTCCTTTCATTCAGTCAGTAGCTTCAATCATTTCTGGTATATGAATAACATGATGTTTTTCAATGGCAAAAATCAATGAATATTGTAAATGCACAAACAGTAATTTCTCCGCATTGCAAGGTGCAATTCTGAAATTTTTTGCTTTTTCCTGCTCCTCTTAGCATGATAAAGAAGATTCAAAGAGAGTGAGATGCCAGCTCCTATCATTCAGTCAGTAGCTTCAATCATTTCTGGTATATGAATAACATGATGTTTTTCAATGGCAAAAATCAATGAATTTTGTAAATGCACAAACAGTAATTTCTCCGCATTGCAAGGCGCAATTCTGAAATTTTTTGCTTTTTCCTGCTCCTCTTAGCATGATAAAGAAGATTCGAAGAGAGTGAGATGCCAGCTCCTATCATTCAGTCAGTAGCTTCAATCATTTCTGGACATTTTTCAATGGCAAAAATCAATGAATATTGTAAATGCACAAACAGTAATTTCTCCGCATTGCAAGGTGCAATTCTGAAATTTTTTGCTTTTTCCTGCTCCTCTTAGCATGATAAAGAAGATTCAAAGAGAGTGAGATGCCAGCTCCTTTCATTCAGTCAGTAGCTTCAATCATTTCTGGACGTTTTTCAATGGCAAAAATCAATGAATATTGTAAATGCACAAACAGTAATTTCTCCGCATTGCAAGGTGCAATTCTGAAATTTTTTGCTTTTTCCTGCTCCTCTTAGCATGATAAAGAAGATTCAAAGAGAGTGAGATGCCAGCTCCTTTCATTCAGTCAGTAGCTTCAATCATTTCTGGACGTTTTTCAATGGCAAAAATCAATGAATATTGTAAATGCACAAACAGTAATTTCTCCGCATTGCAAGGTGCAATTCTGAAATTTTTTGCTTTTTCCTGCTCCTCTTAGCATGATAAAGAAGATTCAAAGAGAGTGAGATGCCAGATCCTTTCCTTCAGTCAGTAGCTTCAATCATTTCTGGTATATGAATAACATGATGTTTTTCAATGGCAAAAAATAATGAATTTTGTAAATGCACAAACAGTAATTTCTCCGCATTGCAAGGCGCAATTCTGAAATTTTTTGCTTTCTCCTGCTCCTCTTAGCATGATAAAGAAGATTCAAAGAGAGTGAGATGCCAGCTCCTTTCATTCAGTCAGTAGCTTCAATCATTTCTGGACATTTTTCAATGGCAAAAATCAATGAATATTGTAAATGCACAAACAGTAATTTCTCCGCATTGCAAGGTGCAATTCTGAAATTTTTTGCTTTTTCCTGCTCCTCTTAGCATGATAAAGAAGATTCAAAGAGAGTGAGATGCCAGCTCCTTTCATTCAGTCAGTAGCTTCAATCATTTCTGGACGTTTTTCAATGGCAAAAATCAATGAATATTGTAAATGCACAAACAGTAATTTCTCCGCATTGCAAAGTGCAATTCTGAAATTTTTTGCTTTTTCCTGCTCCTCTTAGCATGATAAAGAAGATTCAAAGAGAGTGAGATGCCAGCTCCTTTCATTCAGTCAGTAGCTTCAATCATTTCTGGACGTTTTTCAATGGCAAAAATCAATGAATATTGTAAATGCACAAACAGTAATTTCTCCGCATTGCAATGTGCAATTCTGAAATTTTTTGCTTTTTCCTGCTCCTCTTAGCATGATAAAGAAGATTCAAAGAGAGTGAGATGCCAGCTCCTTTCATTCAGTCAGTAGCTTCAAACATTTCTGGTACATGAATAACATGATGTTTTTCAATGGCAAAAATCAATGAATATTGTAAATGCACAAACAGTAATTTCTCCGCATTGCAAGGTGCAATTCTGAAATTTTTTGCTTTTTCCTGCTCCTCTTAGCATGATAAAGAAGATTCAAAGAGAGTGAGATGCCAGCTCCTTTCGTTCAGTCAGTAGCTTTAATCATTTCTGGACGTTTTTCAATGGCAAAAATCATTGAATATTATAAATGCACAAACAGTAATTTCTCCGCATTGCAAGGTGCAATTCTGAAATTTTTTACTTTTTCCTGCTCCTCTTAGCATGATAAAGAAGATTCAAAGAGAGTGAGATGCCAGCTCCTTTCATTCAGTCAGTAGCTTCAATCATTTCTGGTATATGAATAACATGATGTTTTTCAATGGCAAAAATCAATGAATATTGTAAATGCACAAACAGTAATTTCTCCGCATTGCAAGGTGCAATTCTGAAATTTTTTGCTTTTTCCTGCTCCTCTTAGCATGATAAAGAAGATTCAAAGAGAGTGAGATGCCAGCTCCTTTCATTCAGTCAGTAGCTTCAATCATTTCTGGACGTTTTTCAATGGCAAAAATCAATGAATATTGTAAATGCACAAACAGTAATTTCTCCGCATTGCAAGGTGCAATTCTGAAATTTTTTGCTTTTTCCTGCTCCTCTTAGCATGATAAACAAGATTCAAAGAGAGTGAGATGCCAGCTCCTTTCATTCAGTCAGTAGCTTCAATCATTTCTGGACGTTTTTCAATGGCAAAAATCATTGAATATTGTAAATGCACAAACAGTAATTTCTCCGCATTGCAAGGTGCAATTCTGAAATTTTTTACTTTTTCCTGCTCCTCTTAGCATGATAAAGAAGATTCAAAGAGAGTGAGATGCCAGCTCCTTTCATTCAGTCAGTAGCTTCAATCATTTCTGGTATATGAATAACATGATGTTTTTCAATCGCAAAAATCAATGAATATTGTAAATGCACAAACAGTAATTTCTCCGCATTGCAAGGTGCAATTCTGAAATTTTTTGCTTTTTCCTGCTCCTCTTAGCATGATAAAGAAGATTCAAAGAGAGTGAGATGCCAGCTCCTTTCATTCAGTCAGTAGTTTCAATCATTTCTGGACGTTTTTCAATGGCAAAAATCAATGAATATTGTAAATGCACAAACAGTAATTTCTCCGCATTGCAAGGTGCAATTCTGAAATTTTTTGCTTTTTCCTGCTCCTCTAAGCATGATAAAGAAGATTCAAAGAGAGTGAGATGCCAGATCCTTTCCTTCAGTCAGTAGCTTCAATCATTTCTGGTATATGAATAACATGATGTTTTTCAATGGCAAAAATCAATGAATTTTGTAAATGCACAAACAGTAATTTCTCCGCATTGCAAGGCGCAATTCTGAAATTTTTTGCTTTTTCCTGCTCCTCTTAGCATGATAAAGAAGATTCAAAGAGAGTGAGATGCCAGCTCCTTTCATTCAGTCAGTAGCTTCAATCATTTCTGGACATTTTTCAATGGCAAAAATCAATGAATATTGTAAATGCACAAACAGTAATTTCTCCGCATTGCAAGGTGCAATTCTGAAATTTTTTGCTTTTTCCTGCTCCTCTTAGCATGATAAAGAAGATTCAAAGAGAGTGAGATGCCAGCTCCTTTCATTCAGTCAGTAGCTTCAATCATTTCTGGACGTTTTTCAATGGCAAAAATCAATGAATATTGTAAATGCACAAACAGTAATTTCTCCGCATTGCAAGGTGCAATTCTGAAATTTTTTGCTTTTTCCTGCTCCTCTTAGCATGATAAAGAAGATTCAAAGAGAGTGAGATGCCAGCTCCTTTCATTCAGTCAGTACCTTCAATCATTTCTGGACGTTTTTCAATGGCAAAAATCAATGAATATTGTAAATGCACAAACAGTAATTTCTCCGCATTGCAAGGTGCAATTCTGAAATTTTTTGCTTTTTCCTGCTCCTCTTAGCATGATAAAGAAGATTCAAAGAGAGTGAGATGCCAGCTCCTTTCATTCAGTCAGTAGCTTCAATCATTTCTGGACGTTTTTCAATGGCAAAAATCAATGAATATTGTAAATGCACAAACTGTAATTTCTCCGCATTGCAAGGTGCAATTCTGAAATTTTTTGCTTTTTCCTGCTCCTCTTAGCATGATAAAGAAGATTCAAAGAGAGTGAGATGCCAGCTCCTTTCATTCAGTCAGTAGCTTCAATCATTTCTGGTATATGAATAACATGATGTTTTTCAATAGCAAAAATCAATGAATATTGTAAATGCACAAACAGTAATTTCTCCGCATTGCAAGGTGCAATTCTGAAATTTTTTGCTTTTTCCTGCTCCTCTTAGCATGATAAAGAAGATTCAAAGAGAGTGAGATGCCAGCTCCTTTCATTCAGTCAGTAGCTTCAATCATTTCTGGACGTTTTTCAATGGCAAAAATCAATGAATATTGTAAATGCACAAACAGTAATTTCTCCGCATTGCAAGGTGCAATTCTGAAATTTTTTACTTTTTCCTGCTCCTCTTAGCATGATAAAGAAGATTCAAAGAGAGTGAGATGCCAGCTCCTTTCATTCAGTCAGTAGCTTCAATCATTTCTGGTATATGAATAACATGATGTTTTTCAATCGCAAAAATCAATGAATATTGTAAATGCACAAACAGTAATTTCTCCGCATTGCAAGGTGCAATTCTGAAATTTTTTGCTTTTTCCTGCTCCTCTTAGCATGATAAAGAAGATTCAAAGAGAGTGAGATGCCAGCTCCTTTCATTCAGTCAGTAGCTTCAATCATTTCTGGACGTTTTTCAATGGCAAAAATCAATGAATATTGTAAATGCACAAACAGTAATTTCTCCGCATTGCAAGGTGCAATTCTGAAATTCTTTGCTTTTTCCTGCTCCTCTAAGCATGATAAAGAAGATTCAAAGAGAGTGAGATGCCAGCTCCTTTCATTCAGTCAGTAGCTTCAATCATTTCTGGTATATGAATAACATGATGTTTTTCAATGGCAAAAATCAATGAATATTGTAAATGCACAAACAGTAATTTCTCCGCATTGCAAGGTGCAATTCTGAAATTTTTTGCTTTTTCCTGCTCCTCTTAGCATGATAAAGAAGATTCAAAGAGAGTGAGATGCCAGCTCCTTTCATTCAGTCAGTAGCTTCAATCATTTCTGGACGTTTTTCAATGGCAAAAATCAATGAATATTGTAAATGCACAAACAGTAATTTCTCCGCAATGCAAGGTGCAATTCTGAAATTTTTTGCTTTTTCCTGCTCCTCTTAGCATGATAAAGAAGATTCAAAGAGAGTGAGATGCCAGCTCCTTTCATTCAGTCAGTAGCTTTAATCATTTCTGGACGTTTTTCAATGGCAAAAATCATTGAATATTGTAAATGCACAATCAGTAATTTCTCCGCATTGCAAGGTGCAATTCTGAAATTTTTTACTTTTTCCTGCTCCTCTTAGCATGATAAAGAAGATTCAAAGAGAGTGAGATGCCAGCTCCTTTCATTCAGTCAGTAGCTTCAATCATTTCTGGTATATGAATAACATGATGTTTTTCAATGGCAAAAATCAATGAATATTGTAAATGCACAAACAGTAATTTCTCCGCATTGCAAGGCGCAATTCTGAAATTTTTTGCTTTTTCCTGCTCCTCTTAGCATGATAAAGAAGATTCAAAGAGAGTGAGATGCCAGCTCCTTTCATTCAGTCAGTAGCTTCAATCATTTCTGGACATTTTTCAATGGCAAAAATCAATGAATATTGTAAATGCACAAACAGTCATTTCTCCGCATTGCAAGGTGCAATTCTGAAATTTTTTGCTTTTTCCTGCTCCTCTTAGCATGATAAAGAAGATTCAAAGAGAGTGAGATGCCAGCTCCTTTCATTCAGTCAGTAGCTTCAATCATTTCTGGACGTTTTTCAATGGCAAAAATCAATGAATATTGTAAATGCACAAACAGTAATTTCTCCGCATTGCAAGGTGCAATTCTGAAATTTTTTGCTTTTTCCTGCTCCTCTTAGCATGATAAAGAAGATTCAAAGAGAGTGAGATGCCAGCTCCTTTCATTCAGTCAGTAGCTTCAATCATTTCTGGACGTTTTTCAATGGCAAAAATCAATGAATATTGTAAATGCACAAACAGTAATTTCTCCGCATTGCAAGGTGCAATTCTGAAATTTTTTGCTTTTTCCTGCTCCTCTTAGCATGATAAAGAAGATTCAAAGAGAGTGAGATGCCAGATCCTTTCCTTCAGTCAGTAGCTTCAATCATTTCTGGTATATGAATAACATGATGTTTTTCAATGGCAAAAATCAATGAATTTTGTAAATGCACAAACAGTAATTTCTCCGCATTGCAAGGCGCAATTCTGAAATTTTTTGCTTTTTCCTGCTCCTCTTAGCATGATAAAGAAGATTCAAAGAGAGTGAGATGCCAGCTCCTTTCATTCAGTCAGTAGCTTCAATCATTTCTGGACATTTTTCAATGGCAAAAATCAATGAATATTGTAAATGCACAAACAGTAATTTCTCCGCATTGCAAGGTGCAATTCTGAAATTTTTTGCTTTTTCTTGCTCCTCTTAGCATGATAAAGAAGATTCAAAGAGAGTGAGATGCCAGCTCCTTTCATTCAGTCAGTAGCTTCAATCATTTCTGGACGTTTTTCAATGGCAAAAATCAATGAATATTGTAAATGCACAAACAGTAATTTCTCCGCATTGCAAGGTGCAATTCTGAAATTTTTTGCTTTTTCCTGCTCCTCTTAGCATGATAAAGAAGATTCAAAGAGAGTGAGATGCCAGATCCTTTCCTTCAGTCAGTAGCTTCAATCATTTCTGGTATATGAATAACATGATGTTTTTCAATGGCAAAAATCAATGAATTTTGTAAATGCACAAACAGTAATTTCTCCGCATTGCAAGGCGCAATTCTGAAATTTTTTGCTTTTTCCTGCTCCTCTTAGCATGATAAAGAAGATTCAAAGAGAGTGAGATGCCAGCTCCTTTCATTCAGTCAGTAGCTTCAATCATTTCTGGACATTTTTCAATGGCAAAAATCAATGAATATTGTAAATGCACAAACAGTAATTTCTCCGCATTGCAAGGTGCAATTCTGAAATTTTTTGCTTTTTCCTGCTCCTCTTAGCATGATAAAGAAGATTCAAAGAGAGTGAGATGCCAGCTCCTTTCATTCAGTCAGTAGCTTCAATCATTTCTGGACGTTTTTCAATGGCAAAAATCAATGAATATTGTAAATGCACATACAGTAATTTCTCCGCATTGCAAGGTGCAATTCTGAAATTTTTTGCTTTTTCCTGCTCCTCTTAGCATGATAAAGAAGATTCAAAGAGAGTGAGATGCCAGCTCCTTTCATTCAGTCAGTAGCTTCAATCATTTCTGGACGTTTTTCAATGGCAAAAATCAATGAATATTGTAAATGCACAAACAGTAATTTCTCCGCATTGCAATGTGCAATTCTGAAATTTTTTGCTTTTTCCTGCTCCTCTTAGCATGATAAAGAAGATTCAAAGAGAGTGAGATGCCAGCTCCTTTCATTCAGTCAGTAGCTTCAAACATTTCTGGTACATGAATAACATGATGTTTTTCAATGGCAAAAATCAATGAATATTGTAAATGCACAAACAGTAATTTCTCCGCATTGCAAGGTGCAATTCTGAAATTTTTTGCTTTTTCCTGCTCCTCTTAGCATGATAAAGAAGATTCAAAGAGAGTGAGATGCCAGCTCCTTTCGTTCAGTCAGTAGCTTCAATCATTTCTGGACGTTTTTCAATGGAAAAAATCATTGAATATTATAAATGCACAAACAGTAATTTCTCCGCATTGCAAGGTGCAATTCTGAAATTTTTTGCTTTTTCCTGCTCCTCTTAGCATGATAAAGAAGATTCAAAGAGAGTGAGATGCCAGCTCCTTTCATTCAGTCAGTAGCTTCAATCATTTCTGGACGTTTTTCAATGGCAAAAACCAATGAATATTGTAAATGCACAAACAGTAATTTCTCCGCATTGCAAGGTGCAATTCTGAAACTTTTTGCTTTTTCCTGCTCCTCTTAGCATGATAAAGAAGATTCAAAGAGAGTGAGATGCCAGATCCTTTCCTTCAGTCAGTAGCTTCAATCATTTCTGGTATATGAATAACATGATGTTTTTCAATGGCAAAAATCAATGAATTTTGTAAATGCACAAACAGTAATTTCTCCGCATTGCAAGGCGCAATTCTGAAATTTTTTGCTTTTTCCTGCTCCTCTTAGCATGATAAAGAAGATTCAAAGAGAGTGAGATGCCAGCTCCTTTCATTCAGTCAGTAGCTTCAATCATTTCTGGACATTTTTCAATGGCAAAAATCAATGAATATTGTAAATGCACAAACAGTCATTTCTCCGCATTGCAAGGTGCAATTCTGAAATTTTTTGCTTTTTCCTGCTCCTCTTAGCATGATAAAGAAGATTCAAAGAGAGTGAGATGCCAGCTCCTTTCATTCAGTCAGTAGCTTCAATCATTTCTGGACGTTTTTCAATGGCAAAAATCAATGAATATTGTAAATGCACAAACAGTAATTTCTCCGCATTGCAAGGTGCAATTCTGAAATTTTTTGCTTTTTCCTGCTCCTCTTAGCATGATAAAGAAGATTCAAAGAGAGTGAGATGCCAGCTCCTTTCATTCAGTCAGTAGCTTCAATCATTTCTGGACGTTTTTCAATGGCAAAAATCAATGAATATTGTAAATGCACAAACAGTAATTTCTCCGCATTGCAAGGTGCAATTCTGAAATTTTTTGCTTTTTCCTGCTCCTCTTAGCATGATAAAGAAGATTCAAAGAGAGTGAGATGCCAGATCCTTTCCTTCAGTCAGTAGCTTCAATCATTTCTGGTATATGAATAACATGATGTTTTTCAATGGCAAAAATCAATGAATTTTGTAAATGCACAAACAGTAATTTCTCCGCATTGCAAGGCGCAATTCTGAAATTTTTTGCTTTTTCCTGCTCCTCTTAGCATGATAAAGAAGATTCAAAGAGAGTGAGATGCCAGCTCCTTTCATTCAGTCAGTAGCTTCAATCATTTCTGGACATTTTTCAATGGCAAAAATCAATGAATATTGTAAATGCACAAACAGTAATTTCTCCGCATTGCAAGGTGCAATTCTGAAATTTTTTGCTTTTTCCTGCTCCTCTTAGCATGATAAAGAAGATTCAAAGAGAGTGAGATGCCAGCTATTTTCATTCAGTCAGTAGCTTCAATCATTTCTGGACGTTTTTCAATGGCAAAAATCAATGAATATTGTAAATGCACAAACAGTAATTTCTCCGCATTGCAAGGTGCAATTCTGAAATTTTTTGCTTTTTCCTGCTCCTCTTAGCATGATAAAGAAGATTCAAAGAGAGTGAGATGCCAGCTCCTTTCATTCAGTCAGTAGCTTCAATCATTTCTGGACGTTTTTCAATGGCAAAAATCAATGAATATTGTAAATGCACAAACAGTAATTTCTCCGCATTGCAATGTGCAATTCTGAAATTTTTTGCTTTTTCCTGCTCCTCTTAGCATGATAAAGAAGATTCAAAGAGAGTGAGATGCCAGCTCCTTTCATTCAGTCAGTAGCTTCAAACATTTCTGGTACATGAATAACATGATGTTTTTCAATGGCAAAAATCAATGAATATTGTAAATGCACAAACAGTAATTTCTCCGCATTGCAAGGTGCAATTCTGAAATTTTTTGCTTTTTCCTGCTCCTCTTAGCATGATAAAGAAGATTCAAAGAGAGTGAGATGCCAGCTCCTTTCGTTCAGTCAGTAGCTTCAATCATTTCTGGACGTTTTTCAATGGCAAAAATCATTGAATATTATAAATGCACAAACAGTAATTTCTCCGCATTGCAAGGTGCAATTCTGAAATTTTTTACTTTTTCCTGCTCCTCTTAGCATGATAAAGAAGATTCAAAGAGAGTGAGATGCCAGCTCCTTTCATTCAGTCAGTAGCTTCAATCATTTCTGGTATATGAATAACATGATGTTTTTCAATGGCAAAAATCAATGAATATTGTAAATGCACAAACAGTAATTTCTCCGCATTGCAAGGTGCAATTCTGAAATTTTTTGCTTTTTCCTGCTCCTCTTAGCATGATAAAGAAGATTCAAAGAGAGTGAGATGCCAGCTCCTTTCATTCAGTCAGTAGCTTCAATCATTTCTGGACGTTTTTCAATGGCAAAAATCAATGAATATTGTAAATGCACAAACAGTAATTTCTCCGCATTGCAAGGTGCAATTCTGAAATTTTTTGCTTTTTCCTGCTCCTCTTAGCATGATAAACAAGATTCAAAGAGAGTGAGATGCCAGCTCCTTTCATTCAGTCAGTAGCTTCAATCATTTCTGGACGTTTTTCAATGGCAAAAATCATTGAATATTGTAAATGCACAAACAGTAATTTCTCCGCATTGCAAGGTGCAATTCTGAAATTTTTTACTTTTTCCTGCTCCTCTTAGCATGATAAAGAAGATTCAAAGAGAGAGAGATGCCAGCTCCTTTCATTCAGTCAGTAGCTTCAATCATTTCTGGTATATGAATAACATGATGTTTTTCAATCGCAAAAATCAATGAATATTGTAAATGCACAAACAGTAATTTCTCCGCATTGCAAGGTGCAATTCTGAAATTTTTTGCTTTTTCCTGCTCCTCTTAGCATGATAAAGAAGATTCAAAGAGAGTGAGATGCCAGCTCCTTTCATTCAGTCAGTAGCTTCAATCATTTCTGGACGTTTTTCAATGGCAAAAATCAATGAATATTGTAAATGCACAAACAGTAATTTCTCCGCATTGCAAGGTGAAATTCTGAAATTTTTTGCTTTTTCCTGCTCCTCTAAGCATGATAAAGAAGATTCAAAGAGAGTGAGATGCCAGATCCTTTCCTTCAGTCAGTAGCTTCAATCATTTCTGGTATATGAATAACATGATGTTTTTCAATGGCAAAAATCAATGAATTTTGTAAATGCACAAACAGTAATTTCTCCGCATTGCAAGGCGCAATTCTGAAATTTTTTGCTTTTTCCTGCTCCTCTTAGCATGATAAAGAAGATTCAAAGAGAGTGAGATGCCAGCTCCTTTCATTCAGTCAGTAGCTTCAATCATTTCTGGACATTTTTCAATGGCAAAAATCAATGAATATTGTAAATGCACAAACAGTAATTTCTCCGCATTGCAAGGTGCAATTCTGAAATTTTTTGCTTTTTCCTGCTCCTCTTAGCATGATAAAGAAGATTCAAAGAGAGTGAGATGCCAGCTCCTTTCATTCAGTCAGTAGCTTCAATCATTTCTGGACGTTTTTCAATGGCAAAAATCAATGAATATTGTAAATGCACAAACAGTAATTTCTCCGCATTGCAAGGTGCAATTCTGAAATTTTTTGCTTTTTCCTGCTCCTCTTAGCATGATAAAGAAGATTCAAAGAGAGTGAGATGCCAGCTCCTTTCATTCAGTCAGTACCTTCAATTATTTCTGGACCTTTTTCAATGGCAAAAATCAATGAATATTGTAAATGCACAAACAGTAATTTCTCCGCATTGCAAGGTGCAATTCTGAAATTTTTTGATTTTTCCTGCTCCTCTTAGCATGATAAAGAAGATTCAAAGAGAGTGAGATGCCAGCTCCTTTCATTCAGTCAGTAGCTTCAATCATTTCTGGACGTTTTTCAATGGCAAAAATCAATGAATATTTTAAATGCACAAACTGTAATTTCTCCGCATTGCAAGGTGCAATTCTGAAATTTTTTGCTTTTTCCTGCTCCTCTTAGCATGATAAAGAAGATTCAAAGAGAGTGAGATGCCAGCTCCTTTCATTCAGTCAGTAGCTTCAATCATTTCTGGTATATGAATAACATGATGTTTTTCAATAGCAAAAATCAATGAATATTGTAAATGCACAAACAGTAATTTCTCCGCATTGCAAGGTGCAATTCTGAAATTTTTTGCTTTTTCCTGCTCCTCTTAGCATGATAAAGAAGATTCAAAGAGAGTGAGATGCCAGCTCCTTTCATTCAGTCAGTAGCTTCAATCATTTCTGGACGTTTTTCAATGGCAAAAATCAATGAATATTGTAAATGCACAAACAGTAATTTCTCCGCATTGCAAGGTGCAATTCTGAAATTTTTTACTTTTTCCTGCTCCTCTTAGCATGATAAAGAAGATTCAAAGAGAGTGAGATGCCAGCTCCTTTCATTCAGTCAGTAGCTTCAATCATTTCTGGTATATGAATAACATGATGTTTTTCAATCGCAAAAATCAATGAATATTGTAAATGCACAAACAGTAATTTCTCCGCATTGCAAGGTGCAATTCTGAAATTTTTTGCTTTTTCCTGCTCCTCTTAGCATGATAAAGAAGATTCAAAGAGAGTGAGATGCCAGCTCCTTTCATTCAGTCAGTAGCTTCAATCATTTCTGGATGTTTTTCAATGGCAAAAATCAATGAATATTGTAAATGCACAAACAGTAATTTCTCCGCATTGCAAGGTGCAATTCTGAAATTTTTTGCTTTTTCCTGCTCCTCTAAGCATGATAAAGAAGATTCAAAGAGAGTGAGATGCCATATCCTTTCCTTCAGTCAGTAGCTTCAATCATTTCTGGTATATGAATAACATGATGTTTTTCAATGGCAAAAATCAATGAATTTTGTAAATGCACAAACAGTAATTTCTCCGCATTGCAAGGCGCAATTCTGAAATTTTTTGCTTTTTCCTGCTCCTCTTAGCATGATAAAGAAGATTCAAAGAGAGTGAGATGCCAGCTCCTTTCATTCAGTCAGTAGCTTCAATCATTTCTGGACATTTTTCAATGGCAAAAATCAATGAATATTGTAAATGCACAAACAGTAATTTCTCCGCATTGCAAGGTGCAATTCTGAAATTTTTTGCTTTTTCCTGCTCCTCTTAGCATGATAAAGAAGATTCAAAGAGAGTGAGATGCCAGCTCCTTTCATTCAGTCAGTAGCTTCAATCATTTCTGGACGTTTTTCAATGGCAAAAATCAATGAATATTGTAAATGCACAAACAGTAATTTCTCCGCATTGCAAGGTGCAATTCTGAAATTTTTTGCTTTTTCCTGCTCCTCTTAGCATGATAAAGAAGATTCAAAGAGAGCGAGATGCCAGCTCCTTTCATTCAGTCAGTACCTTCAATCATTTCTGGACGTTTTTCAATGGCAAAAATCAATGAATATTGTAAATGCACAAACAGTAATTTCTCCGCATTGCAAGGTGCAATTCTGAAATTTTTTGCTTTTTCCTGCTCCTCTTAGCATGATAAAGAAGATTCAAAGAGAGTGAGATGCCAGCTCCTTTCATTCAGTCAGTAGCTTCAATCATTTCTGGACGTTTTTCAATGGCAAAAATCAATGAATATTGTAAATGCACAAACTGTAATTTCTCCGCATTGCAAGGTGCAATTCTGAAATTTTTTGCTTTTTCCTGCTCCTCTTAGCATGATAAAGAAGATTCAAAGAGAGTGAGATGCCAGCTCCTTTCATTCAGTCAGTAGCTTCAATCATTTCTGGTATATGAATAACATGATGTTTTTCAATAGCAAAAATCAATGAATATTGTAAATGCACAAACAGTAATTTCTCCGCATTGCAAGGTGCAATTCTGAAATTTTTTGCTTTTTCCTGCTCCTCTTAGCATGATAAAGAAGATTCAAAGAGAGTGAGATGCCAGCTCCTTTCATTCAGTCAGTAGCTTCAATCATTTCTGGACGTTTTTCAATGGCAAAAATCAATGAATATTGTAAATGCACAAACAGTAATTTCTCCGCATTGCAAGGTGCAATTCTGAAATTTTTTGCTTTTTCCTGCTCCTCTTAGCATGGTAAACAAGATTCAAAGAGAGTGAGATGCCAGCTCCTTTCATTCAGTCAGTAGCTTCAATCATTTCTGGACGTTTTTCAATGGCAAAAATCATTGAATATTGTAAATGCACAAACAGTAATTTCTCCGCATTGCAAGGTGCAATTCTGAAATTTTTTACTTTTTCCTGCTCCTCTTAGCATGATAAAGAAGATTCAAAGAGAGTGAGATGCCAGCTCCTTTCATTCAGTCAGTAGCTTCAATCATTTCTGGTATATGAATAACATGATGTTTTTCAATCGCAAAAATCAATGAATATTGTAAATGCACAAACAGTAATTTCTCCGCATTGCAAGGTGCAATTCTGAAATTTTTTGCTTTTTCCTGCTCCTCTTAGCATGATAAAGAAGATTCAAAGAGAGTGAGATGCCAGCTCCTTTCATTCAGTCAGTAGCTTCAATCATTTCTGGACGTTTTTCAATGGCAAAAATCAATGAATATTGTAAATGCACAAACAGTAATTTCTCCGCATTGCAAGGTGCAATTCTGAAATTTTTTGCTTTTTCCTGCTCCTCTTAGCATGATAAAGAAGATTCAAAGAGAGTGAGATGCCAGATCCTTTCCTTCAGTCAGTAGCTTCAATCATTTCTGGTATATGAATAACATGATGTTTTTCAATGGCAAAAATCAATGAATTTTGTAAATGCACAAACAGTAATTTCTCCGCATTGCAAGGCGCAATTCTGAAATTTTTTGCTTTTTCCTGCTCCTCTTAGCATGATAAAGAAGATTCAAAGAGAGTGAGATGCCAGCTCCTTTCATTCAGTCAGTAGCTTCAATCATTTCTGGACATTTTTCAATGGCAAAAATCAATGAATATTGTAAATGCACAAACAGTAATTTCTCCGCATTGCAAGGTGCAAATCTGAAATTTTTTGCTTTTTCCTGCTCCTCTTAGCATGATAAAGAAGATTCAAAGAGAGTGAGATGCCAGCTCCTTTCATTCAGTCAGTAGCTTCAATCATTTCTGGACGTTTTTCAATGGCAAAAATCAATGAATATTGTAAATGCACAAACAGTAATTTCTCCGCATTGCAAGGTGCAATTCTGAAATTTTTTGCTTTTTCCTGCTCCTCTTAGCATGATAAAGAAGATTCAAAGAGAGTGAGATGCCAGCTCCTTTCATTCAGTCAGTAGCTTCAATCATTTCTGGACGTTTTTCAATGGCAAAAATCAATGAATATTGTAAATGCACAAACAGTAATTTCTCCGCATTGCAATGTGCAATTCTGAAATTTTTTGCTTTTTCCTGCTCCTCTTAGCATGATAAAGAAGATTTAAAGAGAGTGAGATGCCAGCTCCTTTCATTCAGTCAGTAGCTTCAATCATTTCTGGACATTTTTCAATGGCAAAAATCAATGAATATTGTAAATGCACAAACAGTAATTTCTCCGCATTGCAAGGTGCAATTCTGAAATTTTTTGCTTTTTCCTGCTCCTCTTAGCATGATAAAGAAGATTCAAAGAGAGTGAGATGCCAGCTCCTTTCATTCAGTCAGTAGCTTCAATCATTTCTGGACGTTTTTCAATGACAAAAATCAATGAATATTGTAAATGCACAAACAGTAATTTCTCTGCAGTGCAAGGTGCAATTCTGAAATTTTTTGCTTTTTCCTGCTCCTCTTAGCATGATAAAGAAGATTCAAAGAGAGTGAGATGCCAGCTCCTTTCATTCAGTCAGTAGCTTCAATCATTTCTGGACGTTTTTCAATGGCAAAAATCATTGAATATTGTAAATGCACAAACAGTAATTTCTCCGCATTGCAAGGTGCAATTCTGAAATTTTTTACTTTTTCCTGCTCCTCTTAGCATGATAAAGAAGATTCAAAGAGAGTGAGATGCCAGCTCCTTTCATTCAGTCAGTAGCTTCAATCATTTCTGGTATATGAATAACATGATGTTTTTCAATCGCAAAAATCAATGAATATTGTAAATGCACAAACAGTAATTTCTCCGCATTGCAAGGTGCAATTCTGAAATTTTTCGCTTTTTCCTGCTCCTCTTAGCATGATAAAGAAGATTCAAAGAGAGTGAGATGCCAGCTCCTTTCATTCAGTCAGTAGCTTCAATCATTTCTGGACGTTTTTCAATGGCAAAAATCAATGAATATTGTAAATGCACAAACAGTAATTTCTCCGCATTGCAAGGTGCAATTCTGAAATTTTTTGCTTTTTCCTGCTCCTCTTAGCATGATAAAGAAGATTCAAAGAGAGTGAGATGCCAGATCCTTTCCTTCAGTCAGTAGCTTCAATCATTTCTGGTATATGAATAACATGATGTTTTTCAATGGCAAAAATCAATGAATTTTGTAAATGCACAAACAGTAATTTCTCCGCATTGCAAGGCGCAATTCTGAAATTTTTTGCTTTTTCCTGCTCCTCTTAGCATGATAAAGAAGATTCAAAGAGAGTGAGATGCCAGCTCCTTTCATTCAGTCAGTAGCTTCAATCATTTCTGGACATTTTTCAATGGCAAAAATCAATGAATATTGTAAATGCACAAACAGTAATTTCTCCGCATTGCAAGGTGCAATTCTGAAATTTTTTGCTTTTTCCTGCTCCTCTTAGCATGATAAAGAAGATTCAAAGAGAGTGAGATGCCAGCTCCTTTCATTCAGTCAGTAGCTTCAATCATTTCTGGACGTTTTTCAATGGCAAAAATCAATGAATATTGTAAATGCACAAACAGTAATTTCTCCGCATTGCAAGGTGCAATTCTGAAATTTTTTGCTTTTTCCTGCTCCTCTTAGCATGATAAAGAAGATTCAAAGAGAGTGAGATGCCAGCTCCTTTCATTCAGTCAGTAGCTTCAATCATTTCTGGACGTTTTTCAATGGCAAAAATCAATGAATATTGTAAATGCACAAACAGTAATTTCTCCGCATTGCAAGGTGCAATTCTGAAATTTTTTGCTTTTTCCTGCTCCTCTTAGCATGATAAAGAAGATTCAAAGAGAGTGAGATGCCAGATCCTTTCCTTCAGTCAGTAGCTTCAATCATTTCTGGTATATGAATAACATGATGTTTTTCAATGGCAAAAATCAATGAATTTTGTAAATGCACAAACAGTAATTTCTCCGCATTGCAAGGCGCAATTCTGAAATTTTTTGCTTTTTCCTGCTCCTCTTAGCATGATAAAGAAATTCAAAGAGAGTGAGATGCCAGCTCCTTTCATTCAGTCAGTAGCTTCAATCATTTCTGGACATTTTTCAATGGCAAAAATCAATGAATATTGTAAATGCACAAACAGTAATTTCTCCGCATTGCAAGGTGCAATTCTGAAATTTTTTGCTTTTTCCTGCTCCTCTTAGCATGATAAAGAAGATTCAAAGAGAGTGAGATGCCAGCTCCTTTCATTCAGTCAGTAGCTTCAATCATTTCTGGACGTTTTTCAATGGCAAAAATCAATGAATATTGTAAATGCACAAACAGTAATTTCTCCGCATTGCAAGGTGCAATTCTGAAATTTTTTGCTTTTTCCTGCTCCTCTTAGCATGATAAAGAAGATTCAAAGAGAGTGAGATGCCAGCTCCTTTCATTCAGTCAGTAGCTTCAATCATTTCTGGACGTTTTTCAATGGCAAAAATCAATGAATATTGTAAATGCACAAACAGTAATTTCTCCGCATTGCAATGTGCAATTCTGAAATTTTTTGCTTTTTCCTGCTCCTCTTAGCATGATAAAGAAGATTCAAAGAGAGTGAGATGCCAGCTCCTTTCATTCAGTCAGTAGCTTCAATCATTTCTGGACATTTTTCAATGGCAAAAATCAATGAATATTGTAAATGCACAAACAGTAATTTCTCCGCATTGCAAGGTGCAATTCTGAAATTTTTTGCTTTTTCCTGCTCCTCTTAGCATGATAAAGAAGATTCAAAGAGAGTGAGATGCCAGCTCCTTTCATTCAGTCAGTAGCTTCAATCATTTCTGGACGTTTTTCAATGACAAAAATCAATGAATATTGTAAATGCACAAACAGTAATTTCTCCGCATTGCAAGGTGCAATTCTGAAATTTTTTGCTTTTTCCTGCTCCTCTTAGCATGATAAAGAAGATTCAAAGAGAGTGAGATGCCAGATCCTTTCCTTCAGTCAGTAGCTTCAATCATTTCTGGTATATGAATAACATGATGTTTTTCAATGGCAAAAATCAATGAATTTTGTAAATGCACAAAGAGTAATTTCTCCGCATTGCAAGGCGCAATTCTGAAATTTTTTGCTTTTTCCTGCTCCTCTTAGCATGATAAAGAAGATTCAAAGAGAGTGAGATGCCAGCTCCTTTCATTCAGTCAGTACCTTCAATCATTTCTGGACGTTTTTCAATGGCAAAAATCAATGAATATTGTAAATGCACAAACAGTAATTTCTCCGCATTGCAAGGTGCAATTCTGAAATTTTTTGCTTTTTCCTGCTCCTCTTAGCATGATAAAGAAGATTCAAAGAGAGTTAGATGCCAGCTCCTTTCATTCAGTCAGTAGCTTCAATCATTTCTGGACGTTTTTCAATGGCAAAAATCAATGAATATTGTAAATGCACAAACTGTAATTTCTCCGCATTGCAAGGTGCAATTCTGAAATTTTTTGCTTTTTCCTGCTCCTCTTAGCATGATAAAGAAGATTCAAAGAGAGTGAGATGCCAGCTCCTTTCATTCAGTCAGTAGCTTCAATCATTTCTGGTATATGAATAACATGATGTTTTTCAATAGCAAAAATCAATGAATATTGTAAATGCACAAACAGTAATTTCTCCGCATTGCAAGGTGCAATTCTGAAATTTTTTGCTTTTTCCTGCTCCTCTTAGCATGATAAAGAAGATTCAAAGAGAGTGAGATGCCAGCTCCTTTCATTCAGTCAGTAGCTTCAATCATTTCTGGACGTTTTTCAATGGCAAAAATCAATGAATATTGTAAATGCACAAACAGTAATTTCTCCGCATTGCAAGGTGCAATTCTGAAATTTTTTGCTTTTTCCTGCTCCTCTAAGCATGATAAAGAAGATTCAAAGAGAGTGAGATGCCAGATCCTTTCCTTCAGTCAGTAGCTTCAATCATTTCTGGTATATGAATAACATGATGTTTTTCAATGGCAAAAATCAATGAATTTTGTATATGCACAAACAGTAATTTCTCCGCATTGCAAGGCGCAATTCTGAAATTTTTTGCTTTTTCCTGCTCCTCTTAGCATGATAAAGAAGATTCAAAGAGAGTGAGATGCCAGCTCCTTTCATTCAGTCAGTAGCTTCAATCATTTCTGGACATTTTTCAATGGCAAAAATCAATGAATATTGTAAATGCACAAACAGTAATTTCTCCCCATTGCAAGGTGCAATTCTGAAATTTTTTGCTTTTTCCTGCTCCTCTTAGCATGATAAAGAAGATTCAAAGAGAGTGAGATGCCAGCTCCTTTCATTCAGTCAGTAGCTTCAATCATTTCTGGACGTTTTTCAATGGCAAAAATCAATGAATATTGTAAATGCACAAACAGTAATTTCTCCGCATTGCAAGGTGCAATTCTGAAATTTTTTGCTTTTTCCTGCTCCTCTTAGCATGATAAAGAAGATTCAAAGAGAGTGAGATGCCAGCTCCTTTCATTCAGTCAGTACCTTCAATCATTTCTGGACGTTTTTCAATGGCAAAAATCAATGAATATTGTAAATGCACAAACAGTAATTTCTCCGCATTGCAAGGTGCAATTCTGAAATTTTTTGCTTTTTCCTGCTCCTCTTAGCATGATAAAGAAGATTCAAAGAGAGTGAGATGCCAGCTCCTTTCATTCAGTCAGTAGCTTCAATCATTTCTGGACGTTTTTCAATGGCAAAAATCAATGAATATTGTAAATGCACAAACTGTAATTTCTCCGCATTGCAAGGTGCAATTCTGAAATTTTTTGCTTTTTCCTGCTCTTCTTAGCATGATAAAGAAGATTCAAAGAGAGTGAGATGCCAGCTCCTTTCATTCAGTCAGTAGCTTCAATCATTTCTGGTATATGAATAACATGATGTTTTTCAATAGCAAAAATCAATGAATATTGTAAATGCACAAACAGTAATTTCTCCGCATTGCAAGGTGCAATTCTGAAATTTTTTGCTTTTTCCTGCTCCTCTTAGCATGATAAAGAAGATTCAAAGAGAGTGAGATGCCAGCTCCTTTCCTTCAGTCAGTAGCTTCAATCATTTCTGGTATATGAATAACATGATGTTTTTCAATGGCAAAAATCAATGAATTTTGTAAATGCACAAACAGTAATTTCTCCGCATTGCAAGGCGCAATTCTGAAATTTTTTGCTTTTTCCTGCTCCTCTTAGCATGATAAAGAAGATTCAAAGAGAGTGAGATGCCAGCTCCTTTCATTCAGTCAGTAGCTTCAATCATTTCTGGACATTTTTCAGTGGCAAAAATCAATGAATATTGTAAATGCACAAACAGTAATTTCTCCGCATTGCAAGGTGCAATTCTGAAATTTTTTGCTTTTTCCTGCTCCTCTTAGCATGATAAAGAAGATTCAAAGAGAGTGAGATGCCAGCTCCTTTCATTCAGTCAGTAGCTACAATCATTTCTGGACGTTTTTCAATGGCAAAAATCAATGAATATTGTAAATGCACAAACAGTAATTTCTCCGCATTGCAAGGTGCAATTCTGAAATTTTTTGCTTTTTCCTGCTCCTCTTAGCATGATAAAGAAGATTCAAAGAGAGTGAGGTGCCAGCTCCTTTCATTCAGTCAGGAGCTTCAAACATTTCTGGTATATGAATAACATGTTTTTCAATGGCAAAAATCAATGAATATTGTAAATGCACAAACAGTAATTTCTCCGCATTGCAAGGTGCAATTCTGAAATTTTTTGCTTTTTTCTGCTCCTCTTAGCATGATAAAGAAGATTCAAGGAGAGTGAGATGCCAGCTCCTTTCATTCAGTCAGTAGCTTCAATCATTTCTGGACGTTTTTCAATGGCAAAAATCAATGAATATTGTAAATGCACAAACTGTAATTTCTCCGCATTGCAAGGTGCAATTCTGAAATTTTTTGCTTTTTCCTGCTCCTCTTAGCATGATAAAGAAGATTTAAAGAGAGTGAGATGCCAGCTCCTTTCATTCAGTCAGTAGCTTCAATCATTTCTGGACGTTTTTCAATGGCAAAAATCAACGAATATTGTAAATGCACAAACAGTAATTTCTCCGCATTGCAAGGTGCAATTCTGAAATTTTTTGCTTTTTCCTGCTCCTCTTAGCATGATAAAGAAGATTCAAAGAGAGTGAGATGCCAGCTCCTTTCATTCAGTCAGTAGCTTCAATCATTTCTGGACGTTTTTCAATGGCAAAAATCAATGAATATTGTAAATGCACAAACTGTAATTTCTCCGCATTGCAAGGTGCAATTCTGAAATTTATTGCTTTTTCCTGCTCCTCTTAGCATGATAAAGAAGATTCAAAGAGAGTGAGATGCCAGCTCCTTTCATTCAGTCAGTAGCTTCAATCATTTCTGGACGTTTTTCAATGGCAAAAATCAATGAATATTGTAAATGCACAAACAGTAAATTCTCCGCATTGCAAGTTGCAATTCTGAAATTTTTTGCTTTTTCCTGCTCCTCTTAGCATGATAAAGAAGATTCAAAGAGAGTGAGATGCCAGCTCCTTTCCTTCAGTCAGTAGCTTCAATCATTTCTGGTATATGAATAACATGATGTTTTTCAATGGCAAAAATCAATGAAATTTGTAAATGCACAAACAGTAATTTCTCCGCATTGCAAGGCGCAATTCTGAAATTTTTTGCTTTTTCCTGCTCCTCTTAGCATGATAAAGAAGATTCAAAGAGAGTGAGATGCCAGCTCCTTTCATTCAGTCAGTAGCTTCAATCATTTCTGGACATTTTTCAATGGCAAAAATCAATGAATATTGTAAATGCACAAACAGTAATTTCTCCGCATTGCAAGGTGCAATTCTGAAATTTTTTGCTTTTTCCTGCTCCTCTTAGTATGATAAAGAAGATTCAAAGAGAGTGAGATGCCAGCTCCTTTCATTCAGTCAGTAGCTTCAATCATTTCTGGACGTTTTTCAATGGCAAAAATCAATGAATATTGTAAATGCACAAACAGTAATTTCTCCGCATTGCAAGGTGCAATTCTGAAATTTTTTGCTTTTTCCTGCTCCTCTTAGCATGATAAAGAAGATTCAAAGAGAGTGAGGTGCCAGCTCCTTTCATTCAGTCAGGAGCTTCAAACATTTCTGGTATATGAATAACATGTTTTTCAATGGCAAAAATCAATGAATATTGTAAATGCACAAACAGTAAATTCTCCGCATTGCAAGGTGCAATTCTGAAATTTTTTGCTTTTTCCTGCTCCTCTTAGCATGATAAAGAAGATTCAAAGAGAGTGAGATGCCAGCTCCTTTCATTCAGTCAGTAGCTTCAATCATTTCTGGACGTTTTTCAATGGCAAAAATCAATGAATATTGTAAATGCACAAACTGTAATTTCTCCGCATTGCAAGGTGCAATTCTGAAATTTTTTGCTTTTTCCTGCTCCTCTTAGCATGATAAAGAAGATTCAAAGAGAGTGAGATGCCAGCTCCTTTCATTCAGTCAGTAGCTTCAATCATTTCTGGACGTTTTTCAATGGCAAAAATCAACGAATATTGTAAATGCACAAACAGTAATTTCTCCGCATTGCAAGGTGCAATTCTGAAATTTTTTGCTTTTTCCTGCTCCTCTTAGCATGATAAAGAAGATTCAAAGAGAGTGAGATGCCAGCTCCTTTCATTCAGTCAGTAGCTTCAATCATTTCTGGACGTTTTTCAATGGCAAAAATCAATGAATATTGTAAATGCACAAACTGTAATTTCTCCGCATTGCAAGGTGCAATTCTGAAATTTTTTGCTTTTTCCTGCTCCACTTAGCATGATAAAGAAGATTCAAAGAGAGTGAGATGCCAGCTCCTTTCATTCAGTCAGTAGCTTCAATCATTTCTGGACGTTTTTCAATGGCAAAAATCAATGAATATTGTAAATGCACAAACAGTAATTTCTCCGCATTGCAAGTTGCAATTCTGAAATTTTTTGCTTTTTCCTGCTCCTCTTAGCATGATAAAGAAGATTCAAAGAGAGTGAGATGCCAGCTCCTTTCATTCAGTCAGTACCTTCAATCATTTCTGGACGTTTTTCAATGGCAAAAATCAATGAATATTGTAAATGCACAAACAGTAATTTCTCCGCATTGCAAGGTGCAATTCTGAAATTTTTTGCTTTTTCCTGCTCCTCTTAGCATGATAAAGAAGATTCAAAGAGAGTGAGATGCCAGCTCCTTTCATTCAGTCAGTAGCTTCAAACATTTCTGGTATATGAATAACATGATGTTTTTCAATGGCAAAAATCAATGAATATTGTAAATGCACAAACAGTAATTTCTCCGCATTGCAAGGTGCAAGTCTGAAATTTTTTGCTTTTTTCTGCTCCTCTTAGCATGATAAAGAAGATTCAAAGAGAGTGAGATGCCAGCTCCTTTCATTCAGTCAGTAGCTTCAAACATTTCTGGTATATGAATAACATGATGTTTTTCAATGGCAAAAATCAATGAATATTGTAAATGCACAAACAGTAATTTCTCCACATTGCAAGGTGCAATTCTGAAATTTTTTGCTTTTTCATGCTCCTCTTAGCATGATAAAGAAGATTCAAAGAGATTGAGATGCCAGCTCCTTTCATTCAGTCAGTAGCTTCAAACATTTCTGGTATATGAATAACATTATGTTTTTCAATGGCAAAAATCAATGAATATTGTAAATGCACAAACAGTAATTTCTCCGCATTGCAAGGTGCAATTCTGAAATTTTTTGCTTTTTCCTGCTCCTCTTAGCATGATAAAGAAGATTCAAAGAGAGTGAGATGCCAGCTCCTTTCATTCAGTCAGTAGCTTCAATCATTTCTGGACGTTTTTCAATGGCAAAAATCAACGAATATTGTAAATGCACAAACAGTAATTTCTCCGCATTGCAAGGTGCAATTCTGAAATTTTTTGCTTTTTCCTGCTCCTCTTAGCATGATAAAGAAGATTCAAAGAGAGTGAGATGCCAGCTCCTTTCATTCAGTCAGTAGCTTCAATCATTTCTGGACGTTTTTCAATGGCAAAAATCAATGAATATTGTAAATGCACAAACTGTAATTTCTCCGCATTGCAAGGTGCAATTCTGAAATTTTTTGCTTTTTCCTGCTCCTCTTAGCATGATAAAGAAGATTCAAAGAGAGTGAGATGCCAGCTCCTTTCATTCAGTCAGTAGCTTCAATAATTTCTGGACGTTTTTCAATGGCAAAAATCAATGAATATTGTAAATGCACAAACAGTAAATTCTCCGCATTGCAAGGTGCAATTCTGAAATTTTTTGCTTTTTCCTGCTCCTCTTAGCATGATAAAGAAGATTCAAAGAGAGTGAGATGCCAGCTCCTTTCCTTCAGTCAGTAGCTTCAATCATTTCTGGTATATGAATAACATGATGTTTTTCAATGGCAAAAATCAATGAATTTTGTAAATGCACAAACAGTAATTTCTCCGCATTGCAAGGCGCAATTCTGAAATTTTTTTGCTTTTTCCTGCTCCTCTTAGCATGATAAAGAAGATTCAAAGAGAGTGAGATGCCAGCTCCTTTCATTCAGTCAGTAGCTTCAATCATTTCTGGACATTTTTCAATGGCAAAAATCAATGAATATTGTAAATGCACAAACAGTAATTTCTCCGCATTGCAAGGTGCAATTCTGAAATTTTTTGCTTTTTCCTGCTCCTCTTAGCATGATAAAGAAGATTCAAAGAGAGTGAGATGCCAGCTCCTTTCATTCAGTCAGTAGCTTCAATCATTTCTGGACGTTTTTCAATGGCAAAAATCAATGAATATTGTAAATGCACAAACAGTAATTTCTCCGCATTGCAAGGTGCAATTCTGAAATTTTTTGCTTTTTCCTGCTCCTCTTAGCATGATAAAGAAGATTCAAAGAGAGTGAGGTGCCAGCTCCTTTCATTCAGTCAGGAGCTTCAAACATTTCTGGTATATGAATAACATGTTTTTCAATGGCAAAAATCAATGAATATTGTAAATGCACAAACAGTAAATTCTCCGCATTGCAAGGTGCAATTCTGAAATTTTTTGCTTTTTCCTGCTCCTCTTAGCATGATAAAGAAGATTCAAAGAGAGTGAGATGCCAGCTCCTTTCATTCAGTCAGTAGCTTCAATCATTTCTGGACGTTTTTCAATGGCAAAAATCAATGAATATTGTAAATGCACAAACTGTAATTTCTCCGCATTGCAAGGTGCAATTCTGAAAATTTTTGCTTTTTCCTGCTCCTCTTAGCATGATAAAGAAGATTCAAAGAGAGTGAGATGCCAGCTCCTTTCATTCAGTCAGTAGCTTCAATCATTTCTGGACGTTTTTCAATGGCAAAAATCAACGAATATTGTAAATGCACAAACAGTAATTTCTCCGCATTGCAAGGTGCAATTCTGAAATTTTTTGCTTTTTCCTGCTCCTCTTAGCATGATAAAGAAGATTCAAAGAGAGTGAGATGCCAGCTCCTTTCATTCAGTCAGTAGCTTCAATCATTTCTGGACGTTTTTCAATGGCAAAAATCAATGAATATTGTAAATGCACAAACTGTATTTTCTCCGCATTGCAAGGTGCAATTCTGAAATTTTTTGCTTTTTCCTGCTCCACTTAGCATGATAAAGAAGATTCAAAGAGAGTGAGATGCCAGCTCCTTTCATTCAGTCAGTAGCTTCAATCATTTCTGGACGTTTTTCAATGGCAAAAATCAATGAATATTGTAAATGCACAAACAGTAATTTCTCCGCATTGCAAGTTGCAATTCTGAAATTTTTTGCTTTTTCCTGCTCCTCTTAGCATGATAAAGAACATTCAAAGAGAGTGAGATGCCAGCTCCTTTCATTCAGTCAGTACCTTCAATCATTTCTGGACGTTTTTCAATGGCAAAAATCAATGAATATTGTAAATGCACAAACAGTAATTTCTCCGCATTGCAAGGTGCAATTCTGAAATTTTTTGCTTTTTCCTGCTCCTCTTAGCATGATAAAGAAGATTCAAAGAGAGTGAGATGCCAGCTCCTTTCATTCAGTCAGTAGCTTCAAACATTTCTGGTATATGAATAACATGATGTTTTTCAATGGCAAAAATCAATGAATATTGTAAATGCACAAACAGTAATTTCTCCGCATTGCAAGGTGCAAGTCTGAAATTTTTTGCTTTTTTCTGCTCCTCTTAGCATGATAAAGAAGATTCAAAGAGAGTGAGATGCCAGCTCCTTTCATTCAGTCAGTAGCTTCAAACATTTCTGGTATATGAATAACATGATGTTTTTCAATGGCAAAAATCAATGAATATTGTAAATGCACAAACAGTAATTTCTCCGCATTGCAAGGTGCAAGTCTGAAATTTTTTGCTTTTTCCTGCTCCGCTTAGCATGATAAAGAAGATTCAAAGAGAGTGAGATGCCAGCTACTTTCATTCAGTCAGTAGCTTCAATCATTTCTGGACGTTTTTCAATGGTAAAAATCAATGAAAATTGTAAATGCACAAACAGTAATTTCTCCACATTGCAAGGTGCAATTCTGAAATTTTTTGCTTTTTCATGCTCCTCTTAGCATGATAAAGAAGATTCAAAGAGATTGAGATGCCAGCTCCTTTCATTCAGTCAGTAGCTTCAAACATTTCTGGTATATGAATAACATTATGTTTTTCAATGGCAAAAATCAATGAATATTGTAAATGCACAAACAGTAATTTCTCCGCATTGCAAGGTGCAATTCTGAAATTTTTTGCTTTTTCCTGCTCCTCTTAGCATGATAAAGAAGATTCAAAGTGAGTGAGATGCCAGCTCCTTTCATTCAGTCAGTAGCTTCAAACATTTCTGGTATATGAATAACATGATGTTTTTCAATGGCAAAAATCAATGAATATTGTAAATGCACAAACAGTAATTTCTCCGCATTGCAAGGTGCAATTCTGAAATTTTTTGCTTTTTCCTGCTCCTCTTAGCATGATAAAGAAGATTCAAAGAGAGTGAGATGCCAGCTCCTCTCATTCAGTCAGTAGCTTCAATCATTTCTGGACGTTTTTCAATGGCAAAAATCAACGAATATTGTAAATGCACAAACAGTAATTTCTCCGCATTGCAAGGTGCAATTCTGAAATTTTTTGCTTTTTCCTGCTCCTCTTAGCATGATAAAGAAGATTCAAAGAGAGTGAGATGCCAGCTCCTTTCATTCAGTCATTAGCTTCAATCATTTCTGGACGTTTTTCAATGGCAAAAATCAATGAATATTGTAAATGCACAAACTGTAATTTCTCCGCATTGCAAGGTGCAATTCTGAAATTTTTTGCTTTTTCCTGCTCCTCTTAGCATGATAAAGAAGATTCAAAGAGAGTGAGATGCCAGCTCCTTTCATTCAGTCAGTAGCTTCAATAATTTCTGGACGTTTTTCAATGGCAAAAATCAATGATTATTGTAAATGCACAAACAGTAAATTCTCCGCATTGCAAGGTGCAATTCAGAAATTTTTTGCTTTTTCCTGCTCCTCTTAGCATGATAAAGAAGATTCAAGGAGAGTGAGATGCCAGCTCCTTTCCTTCAGTCAGTAGCTTCAATCATTTCTGGTATATGAATAACATGATGTTTTTCAATGGCAAAAATCAATGAATTTTGTAAATGCACAAACAGTAATTTCTCCGCATTGCAAGGTGCAATTCTGAAATTTTTTGCTTTTTCCTGCTCCTCTAAGCATGATAAAGAAGATTCAAAGAGAGTGAGGTGCCAGCTCCTTTCATTCAGTCAGGAGCTTCAAACATTTCTGGTATATGAATAACATGTTTTTCAATGGCAAAAATCAATGAATATTGTAAATGCACAAACAGTAAATTCTCCGCATTGCAAGGTGCAATTCTGAAATTTTTTGCTTTTTCCTGCTCCTCTTAGCATGATAAAGAAGATTCAAAGAGAGTGAGATGCCAGCTCCTTTCATTCAGTCAGTAGCTTCAATCATTTCTGGACGTTTTTCAATGGCAAAAATCCATGAATATTGTAAATGCACAAACTGTAATTTCTCCGCATTGCAAGGTGCAATTCTGAAATTTTTTGCTTTTTCCTGATCCTCTTAGCATGATAAAGAAGATTCAAAGAGAGTGAGATGCCAGCTCCTTTCATTCAGTCAGTAGCTTCAATCATTTCTGGACGTTTTTCAATGGCAAAAATCAACGAATATTGTAAATGCACAAACAGTAATTTCTCCGCATTGCAACGTGCAATTCTGAAATTTTTTGCTTTTTCCTGCTCCTCTTAGCATGATAAAGAAGATTCAAAGAGAGTGAGATGCCAGCTCCTTTCATTCAGTCAGTAGCTTCAATCATTTCTGGACGTTTTTCAATGGCAAAAATCAATGAATATTGTAAATGCACAAACTGTAATTTCTCCGCATTGCAAGGTGCAATTCTGAAATTTTTTGCTTTTTCCTGCTCCACTTAGCATGATAAAGAAGATTCAAAGAGAGTGAGATGCCAGCTCCTTTCATTCAGTCAGAAGCTTCAATCATTTCTGGACGTTTTTCAATGGCAAAAATCAATGAATATTGTAAATGCACAAACAGTAATTTCTCCGCATTGCAAGTTGCAATTCTGAAATTTTTTGCTTTTTCCTGCTCCTCTTAGCATGATAAAGAAGATTCAAAGAGAGTGAGATGCCAGCTCCTTTCATTCAGTCAGTACCTTCAATCATTTCTGGACGTTTTTCAATGGCAAAAATCAATGAATATTGTAAATGCACAAACAGTAATTTCTCCGCATTGCAAGGTGCAATTCTGAAATTTTTTGCTTTTTCCTGCTCCTCTTAGCATGATAAAGAAGATTCAAAGAGAGTGAGATGCCAGCTCCTTTCATTCAGTCAGTAGCTTCAAACATTTCTGGTATATGAATAACATGATGTTTTTCAATGGCAAAAATCAATGAATATTGTAAATGCACAAACAGTAATTTCTCCGCATTGCAAGGTGCAAGTCTGAAATTTTTTGCTTTTTTCTGCTCCTCTTAGCATGATAAAGAAGATTCAAAGAGAGTGAGATGCCAGCTCCTTTCATTCAGTCAGTAGCTTCAAACATTTCTGGTATATGAATAACATGATGTTTTTCAATGGCAAAAATCAATGAATATTGTAAATGCACAAACAGTAATTTCTCCGCATTGCAAGGTGCAAGTCTGAAATTTTTTGCTTTTTCCTGCTCCTCTTAGCATGATAAAGAAGATTCAAAGAGAGTGAGATGCCAGCTACTTTCATTCAGTCAGTAGCTTCAATCATTTCTGGACGTTTTTCAATGGTAAAAATCAATGAATATTGTAAATGCACAAACAGTAATTTCTCCACATTGCAAGGTGCAATTCTGAAATTTTTTGCTTTTTCCTGCTCCTCTTAGCATGATAAAGAAGATTCAAAGAGAGTGAGATGCCAGCTCCTTTCATTCAGTCAGTAGCTTCAAACATTTCTGGTATATGAATAACATGATGTTTTTCAATGGCAAAAATCAATGAATATTGTAAATGCACAAACAGTAATTTCTCCGCATTGCAAGGTGCAATTCTGAAATTTTTTGCTTTTTCCTGCTCCTCTTAGCATGATAAAGAAGATTCAAAGAGAGTGAGATGCCAGCTCCTTTCATTCAGTCAGTAGCTTCAATCATTTCTGGATGTTTTTCAACGGCAAAAATCAATGAATATTGTAAATGCACAAACAGTAATTTCTCCGCATTGCAAGGTGCAATTCTGAAATTTTTTGCTTTTTCCTGCTCTTCTTAGCATGATAAAGAAGATTCAAAGAGAGTGAGATGCCAGCTCCTTTCATTCAGTCAGTAGCTTCAATCATTTCTGGACGTTTTTCAATGGCAAAAATCAATGAATATTGTAAATGCACAAACTGTAATTTCTCCGCATTGCAAGGTGCAATTCTGAAATTTTTTGCTTTTTCCTGCTCCACTTAGCATGATAAAGAAGATTCAAAGAGAGTGAGATGCCAGATCCTTTCATTCAGTCAGAAGCTTCAATCATTTCTGGACGTTTTTCAATGGCAAAAATCAATGAATATTGTAAATGCACAAACAGTAATTTCTCCGCATTGCAAGTTGCAATTCTGAAATTTTTTGCTTTTTCCTGCTCCTCTTAGCATGATAAAGAAGATTCAAAGAGAGTGAGATGCCAGCTCCTTTCATTCAGTCAGTACCTTCAATCATTTCTGGACGTTTTTCAATGGCAAAAATCAATGAATATTGTAAATGCACAAACAGTAATTTCTCCGCATTGCAAGGTGCAATTCTGAAATTTTTTGCTTTTTCCTGCTCCTCTTAGCATGATAAAGAAGATTCAAAGAGAGTGAGATGCCAGCTCCTTTCATTCAGTCAGTAGCTTCAAACATTTCTGGTATATGAATAACATGATGTTTTTCAATGGCAAAAATCAATGAATATTGTAAATGCACAAACAGTAATTTCTCCGCATTGCAAGGTGCAAGTCTGAAATTTTTTGCTTTTTTCTGCTCCTCTTAGCATGATAAAGAAGATTCAAAGAGAGTGAGATGCCAGCTCCTTTCATTCAGTCAGTAGCTTCAAACATTTCTGGTATATGAATAACATGATGTTTTTCAATGGCAAAAATCAATGAATATTGTAAATGCACAAACAGTAATTTCTCCGCATTGCAAGGTGCAAGTCTGAAATTTTTTGCTTTTTCCTGCTCCTCTTAGCATGATAAAGAAGATTCAAAGAGAGTGAGATGCCAGCTACTTTCATTCAGTCAGTAGCTTCAATCATTTCTGGACGTTTTTCAATGGTAAAAATCAATGAATATTGTAAATGCACAAACAGTAATTTCTCCACATTGCAAGGTGCAATTCTGAAATTTTTTGATTTTTCCTGCTCCTCTTAGCATGATAAAGAAGATTCAAAGAGAGTGAGATGCCAGCTCCTTTCATTCAGTCAGTAGCTTCAAACATTTCTGGTATATGAATAACATGATGTTTTTCAATGGCAAAAATCAATGAATATTGTAAATGCACAAACAGTAATTTCTCCGCATTGCAAGGTGCAATTCTGAAATTTTTTGCTTTTTCCTGCTCCTCTTAGCATGGTAAAGAAGATTCAAAGAGAGTGAGATGCCAGCTCCTTTCATTCAGTCAGTAGCTTCAATCATTTCTGGATGTTTTTCAACGGCAAAAATCAATGAATATTGTAAATGCACAAACAGTAATTTCTCCGCATTGCAAGGTGCAATTCTGAAATTTTTTGCTTTTTCCTGCTCCTCTTAGCATGATAAAGAAGATTCAAAGAGAGTGAGATGCCAGCTCCTTTCATTCAGTCAGTAGCTTCAATCATTTCTGGACGTTTTTCAATGGCAAAAATCAATGAATATTGTAAATGCACAAACAGTAATTTCTCCGCATTGCAAGGTGCAATTCTGAAATTTTTTGCTTTTTCCTGCTCCTCTTAGCATGATAAAGAAGATTCAAAGAGAGTGAGATGCCAGCTCCTTTCATTCAGTCAGTACCTTCAATCATTTCTGGACGTTTTTCAATGGCAAAAATCAATGAATATTGTAAATGCACAAACAGTAATTTCTCCGCATTGCAAGGTGCAATTCTGAAATTTTTTGCTTTTTCCCGCTCCTCTTAGCATGATAAAGAAGATTCAAAGAGATTGAGGTGCCAGCTCCTTTCATTCAGTCAGTAGCTTCAAACATTTCTGGTATATGAATAACATGTTTTTCAATGGCAAAAATCAATGAATATTGTAAATGCACAAACAGTAATTTCTCCGCATTGCAAGGTGCAATTCTGAAATTTTTTGCTTTTTCCTGCTCCTCTTAGCATGATAAAGAAGATTCAAAGAGAGTGAGATGCCAGCTCCTTTCATTCAGTCAGTAGCTTCAATCATTTCTGGTCGTTTTTCAATGGCAAAAATCAATGAATATTGTAAATGCACAAACAGTAATTTCTCCGCATTGCAAGGTGCAATTCTGAAATTTTTTGCTTTTTCCTGCTCCTCTTAGCATGATAAAGAAGATTCAAAGAGAGTGAGATGCCAGCTCCTTTCATTCAGTCAGTGGAGATATTACTGTTTGTGCATTTACAATATTCATTGATTTTTGCCATTGAAAAACATGTTTTTCATATACCAGAAATGTTTGAAGCTACTGACTGAATGAAAGGAGCTGGCATCTCACTCTCTTTGAATCTTCTTTATCATGCTAGGATTAACAGGAAAAAGCTAAAAATTTCAGAATTGCACCGTGCAATGTGGAGATATTACTGTTTGTGCATTTACAATATTCATTGATTTTTGCCATTGAAAAACATGTTTTTCATATACCAGAAATGTTTGAAGCTACTGACTGAATGAAAGGAGCTGGCATCTCACTCTCTTTGAATCTTCTTTATCATGCTAGGATTAGCAGGAAAAAGCAAAAAATTTCAGAATTGCACCTTGCAATGTGGAGATATTACTGTTTGTGCATTTACAATATTCATTGATTTTTGCCATTGAAAAACATGTTTTTCATATACCAGAAATGTTTGAAGCTACTGACTGAATGAAAGGAGCTGGCATCTCACTCTCTTTGAATCTTCTTTATCATGCTAGGATTAACAGGAAAAAGCAAAAAATTTCAGAATTGCACCTTGCAATGTGGAGATATTACTGTTTGTGCATTTACAATATTCATTGATTTTTGCCATTGAAAAACATGTTTTTCATATACCAGAAATGTTTGAAGCTACTGACTGAATGAAAGGAGCTGGCATCTCACTCTCTTTGAATCTTCTTTATCATGCTAGGATTAACAGGAAAAAGCTAAAAATTTCAGAATTGCACCGTGCAATGTGGAGATATTACTGTTTGTGCATTTACAATATTCATTGATTTTTGCCATTGAAAAACATGTTTTTCATATACCAGAAATGTTTGAAGCTACTGACTGAATGAAAGGAGCTGGCATCTCACTCTCTTTGAATCTTCTTTATCATGCTAGGATTAGCAGGAAAAAGCAAAAAATTTCAGAATTGCACCTTGCAATGTGGAGATATTACTGTTTGTGCATTTACAATATTCATTGATTTTTGCCATTGAAAAACATGTTTTTCATATACCAGAAATGTTTGAAGCTACTGACTGAATGAAAGGAGCTGGCATCTCACTCTGAATCTTCTTTATCATGCTAGGATTAACAGGAAAAAGCTAAAAATTTCAGAATTGCACCGTGCAATGTGGAGATATTACTGTTTGTGCATTTACAATATTCATTGATTTTTGCCATTGAAAAACATGTTTTTCATATACCAGAAATGTTTGAAGCTACTGACTGAATGAAAGGAGCTGGCATCTCACTCTCTTTGAATCTTCTTTATCATGCTAGGATTAGCAGGAAAAAGCAAAAAATTTCAGAATTGCACCTTGCAATGTGGAGATATTACTGTTTGTGCATTTACAATATTCATTGATTTTTGCCATTGAAAAACATGTTTTTCATATACCAGAAATGTTTGAAGCTACTGACTGAATGAAAGGAGCTGGCATCTCACTCTCTTTGAATCTTCTTTATCATGCTAGGATTAACAGGAAAAAGCAAAAAATTTCAGAATTGCACCTTGCAATGTGGAGATATTACTGTTTGTGCATTTACAATATTCATTGATTTTTGCCATTGAAAAACATGTTTTTCATATACCAGAAATGTTTGAAGCTACTGACTGAATGAAAGGAGCTGGCATCTCACTCTCTTTGAATCTTCTTTATCATGCTAGGATTAGCAGGAAAAAGCAAAAAATTTCAGAATTGCACCTTGCAATGTGGAGATATTACTGTTTGTGCATTTACAATATTCATTGATTTTTGCCATTGAAAAACATGTTTTTCATATACCAGAAATGTTTGAAGCTACTGACTGAATGAAAGGAGCTGGCATCTCACTCTCTTTGAATCTTCTTTATCATGCTAGGATTAACAGGAAAAAGCTAAAAATTTCAGAATTGCACCGTGCAATGTGGAGATATTACTGTTTGTGCATTTACAATATTCATTGATTTTTGCCATTGAAAAACATGTTTTTCATATACCAGAAATGTTTGAAGCTACTGACTGAATGAAAGGAGCTGGCATCTCACTCTCTTTGAATCTTCTTTATCATGCTAGGATTAGCAGGAAAAAGCAAAAAATTTCAGAATTGCACCTTGCAATGTGGAGATATTACTGTTTGTGCATTTACAATATTCATTGATTTTTGCCATTGAAAAACATGTTTTTCATATACCAGAAATGTTTGAAGCTACTGACTGAATGAAAGGAGCTGGCATCTCACTCTCTTTGAATCTTCTTTATCATGCTAGGATTAACAGGAAAAAGCAAAAAATTTCAGAATTGCACCTTGCAATGTGGAGATATTACTGTTTGTGCATTTACAATATTCATTGATTTTTGCCATTGAAAAACATGTTTTTCATATACCAGAAATGTTTGAAGCTACTGACTGAATGAAAGGAGCTGGCATCTCACTCTCTTTGAATCTTCTTTATCATGCTAGGATTAACAGGAAAAAGCTAAAAATTTCAGAATTGCACCGTGCAATGTGGAGATATTACTGTTTGTGCATTTACAATATTCATTGATTTTTGCCATTGAAAAACATGTTTTTCATATACCAGAAATGTTTGAAGCTACTGACTGAATGAAAGGAGCTGGCATCTCACTCTCTTTGAATCTTCTTTATCATGCTAGGATTAGCAGGAAAAAGCAAAAAATTTCAGAATTGCACCTTGCAATGTGGAGATATTACTGTTTGTGCATTTACAATATTCATTGATTTTTGCCATTGAAAAACATGTTTTTTATATACCAGAAATGTTTGAAGCTACTGACTGAATGAAAGGAGCTGGCATCTCACTCTCTTTGAATCTTCTTTATCATGCTAGGATTAACAGGAAAAAGCTAAAAATTTCAGAATTGCACCATGCAATGTGGAGATATTACTGTTTGTGCATTTACAATATTCATTGATTTTTGCCATTGAAAAACATGTTTTTCATATACCAGAAATGTTTGAAGCTACTGACTGAATGAAAGGAGCTGGCATCTCACTCTCTTTGAATCTTCTTTATCATGCTAGGATTAACAGGAAAAAGCTAAAAATTTCAGAATTGCACCGTGCAATGTGGAAATATTACTGTTTGTGCATTTACAATATTCATTGATTTTTGCCATTGAAAAACGTCCAGAAATGATTGAAGCTACTGACTGAATGAAAGGAGCTGGCATCTCACTCTCTTTGAATCTTCTTTACCATGCTAAGAGGAGCAGGAAAAAGCAAAAAATTTCAGAATTGCACCTTGCAATGCGGAGAAATTACTGTTTGTGCATTTACAATATTCATTGATTTTTGCCATTGAAAAACGTCCAGAAATGATTGAAGCTACTGACTGAATGAAAGGAGCTCTCATCTCACTCTCTTTGAATCTTCTTTATCATGCTAAGAGGAGCAGGAAAAAGCAAAAAATTTCAGAATTGCACCTTGCAATGCGGAGAAATTACTGTTTGTGCATTTACAATATTCATTGATTTTTGCCATTGAAAAACATCATGTTATTCATATACCAGAAATGTTTGAAGCTACTGACTGAATGAAAGGAGCTGGCATCTCACTCTCTTTGAATCTTCTTTATCATGCTAAGAGGAGCAGGAAAAAGCAAAAAATTTCAGAATTGCACCTTCAATGCGGAGAAATTACTGTTTGTGCATTTACAATATTCATTGATTTTTGCCATTGAAAAACGTCCAGAAATGATTGAAGCTACTGACTGAATGAAAGGAGCTGGCATCTCACTCTCTTTGAATCTTCTTTATCATGCTAAGAGGAGCAGGAAAAAGCAAAAAATTTCAGAATTGCACCTTGCAATGCGGAGAAATTACTGTTTGTGCATTTACAATATTCATTAATTTTTGCCATTGAAAAACATCATGTTATTCATATACCAGAAATGATTGAAGCTACTGACTGAATGAAAGGAGCTGGCATCTCACTCTCTTTGAATCTTTATCATGCTAAGAGGAGCAGGAAAAAGCAAAAAATTTCAGAATTGCACCTTGCAATGCGGAGAAATTACTGTTTGTGCATTTACAATATTCATTGATTTTTGCCATTGAAAAACATCATGTTATTCATATACCAGAAATGTTTGAAGCTACTGACTGAATGAAAGGAGCTGGCATCTCACTCTCTTTGAATCTTCTTTATCATACTAAGAGGAGCAGGAAAAAGCAAAAAATTTCAGAATTGCACCTTGCAATGCGGAGAAATTACTGTTTGTGCATTTACAATATTCATTGATTTTTGCCATTGAAAAACGTCCAGAAATGATTGAAGCTACTGACTGAATGAAAGGAGCTGGCATCTCACTCTCTTTGAATCTTCTTTATCATGCTAAGAGGAGCAGGAAAAAGCAAAAAATTTCAGAATTGCACCTTGCAATGCGGAGAAATTACTGTTTGTGCATTTACAATATTCATTGATTTTTGCCATTGAAAAACGTCCAGAAATGATTGAAGCTACTGACTGAATGAAAGGAGCTGGCATCTCACTCTCTTTGAATCTTCTTTATCATGCTAAGAGGAGCAGGAAAAAGCAAAAAATTTCAGAATTGCACCTTGCAATGCGGAGAAATTACTGTTTGTGCATTTACAATATTCATTGATTTTTGCCGCCATTGAAAAACATCATGTTATTCATATACCAGAAATGTTTGAAGCTACTGACTGAATGAAAGGAGCTGGCATCTCACTCTCTTTGAATCTTCTTTATCATGCTAAGAGGAGCAGGAAAAAGCAAAAAATTTCAGAATTGCACCTTGCAATGCGAAGAAATTACTGTTTGTGCATTTACAATATTCATTGATTTTTGCCATTGAAAAACATCATGTTATTCATATACCAGAAATGTTTGATGCTACTGACTGAATGAAAGGAGCTGGCATCTCACTCTCTTTGAATCTTCTTTATCATGCTAAGAGGAGCAGGAAAAAGCAAAAAATTTCAGAATTGCACCTTGCAATGCGGAGAAATTACTGTTTGTGCATTTACAATATTCATTGATTTTTGCCATTGAAAAACGTCCAGAAATGATTGAAGCTACTGACTGAATGAAAGGAGCTGGCATCTCACTCTCTTTGAATCTTCTTTATCATGCTAAGAGGAGCAGGAAAAAGCAAAAAATTTCAGAATTGCACCTTGCAATGCGGAGAAATTACTGTTTGTGCATTTACAATATTCATTGATTTTTGCCATTGAAAAACATCCAGAAATGATTGAAGCTACTGACTGAATGAAAGGAGCTGGCATCTCACTCTCTTTGAATCTTCTTTATCATGCTAAGAGGAGCAGGAAAAAGCAAAAAATTTCAGAATTGCACCTTGCAATGCGGAGAAATTACTGTTTGTGCATTTACAATATTCATTGATTTTTGCCATTGAAAAACGTCCAGAAATGATTGAAGCTACTGACTGAATGAAAGGAGCTGGCATCTCAGTCTCTTTGAATCTTCTTTATCATGCTAAGAGGAGCAGGAAAAAGCAAAAAATTTCAGAATTGCACCTTGCAATGCGGAGAAATTACTGTTTGTGCATCTACAATATTCATTGATTTTTGCCGTTGAAAAACGTCCAGAAATGATTGAAGCTACTGACTGAATGAAAGGAGCTGGCATCTCACTCTCTTTGAGTCTTCTTTACCATGCTAAGAGGAGCAGGAAAAAGCAAAAAATTTCAGAATTGCACCTTGCAATGCGGAGAAATTACTGTTTGTGCATTTACAATATTCATTGATTTTTGCCATTGAAAAACGTCCAGAAATGATTGAAGCTACTGACTGAATGAAAGGAGCTGGCATCTCACTCTCTTTGAATCTTCTTTATCATGCTAAGAGGAGCAGGAAAAAGCAAAAAATTTCAGAATTGCACCTTGCAATGCGGAGAAATTACTGTTTGTGCATTTACAATATTCATTGATTTTTGCCATTGAAAAACATCATGTTATTCATATACCAGAAATGATTGAAGCTACTGACTGAATGAAAGGAGCTGGCATCTCACTCTCTTTGAATCTTCTTTATCATGCTAAGAGGAGCAGGAAAAAGCAAAAAATTTCAGAATTGCACCTTGCAATGCGGAGAAATTACTGTTTGTGCATTTACAATATTCATTGATTTTTGCCATTGAAAAACGTCCAGAAATGATTGAAGCTACTGACTGAATGAAAGGAGCTGGCATCTCACTCTCTTTGAATCTTCTTTATCATGCTAAGAGGAGCAGGAAAAAGCAAAAAATTTCAGAATTGCACCTTGCAATGCGGAGAAATTACTGTTTGTGCATTTACAATATTCATTGATTTTTGCCATTGAAAAACGTCCAGAAATGATTGAAGCTACTGACTGAATGAAAGGAGCTCTCATCTCACTCTCTTTGAATCTTCTTTATCATGCTAAGAGGAGCAGGAAAAAGCAAAAAATTTCAGAATTGCACCTTGCAATGCGGAGAAATTACTGTTTGTGCATTTACAATATTCATTGATTTTTGCCATTGAAAAACATCATGTTATTCATATACCAGAAATGTTTGAAGCTACTTACTGAATGAAAGGAGCTGGCATCTCACTCTCTTTGAATCTTCTTTATCATGCTAAGAGGAGCAGGAAAAAGCAAAAAATTTCAGAATTGCACCTTGCAATGCGGAGAAATTACTGTTTGTGCATTTACAATATTCATTGATTTTTGCCATTGAAAAACGTCCAGAAATGATTGAAGCTACTGACTGAATGAAAGGAGCTGGCATCTCACTCTCTTTGAATCTTCTTTATCATGCTAAGAGGAGCAGGAAAAAGCAAAAAATTTCAGAATTGCACCTTGCAATGTGGAGAAATTACTGTTTGTGCATTTACAATATTCATTGATTTTTGCCATTGAAAAACATCATGTTATTCATATACCAGAAATGATTGAAGCTACTGACTGAATGAAAGGAGCTGGCATCTCACGCTCTTTGAATCTTCTTTTTCATGCTAAGAGGAGCAGGAAAAAGCAAAACATTTCAGAATTGCACCTTGCAATGCGGAGAAATTACTGTTTGTGCATTTACAATATTCATTGATTTTTGCCATTGAAAAACGTCCAGAAATGATTGAAGCTACTGACTGAATGAAAGGAGCTGGCATCTCACTCTCTTTGAATCTTCTTTATCATGCTAAGAGGAGCAGGAAAAAGCAAAAAATTTCAGAATTGCACCTTGCAATGCGGAGAAATTACTGCTTGTGCATTTACAATATTCATTGATTTTTGCCATTGAAAAACCTCCAGAAATGATTGAAGCTACTGACTGAATGAAAGGAGCTGGCATCTCACTCTCTTTGAGTCTTCTTTATCATGCTAAGAGGAGCAGGAAAAAGCAAAAAATTTCAGAATTGCACCTTGCAATGCGGAGAAATTACTGTTTGTGCATTTACAATATTCATTGATTTTTGCCATTGAAAAACGTCCAGAAATGATTAAAGCTACTGACTGAATGAAAGGAGCTGGCATCTCACTCTCTTTGAATCTTCTTTATCATGCTAAGAGGAGCAGGAAAAAGCAAAAAATTTCAGAATTGCACCTTGCAATGCGGAGAAATTACTGTTTGTGCATTTACAATATTCATTGATTTTTGCTATTGAAAAACGTCCAGAAATGATTGAAGCTACTGACTGAATGAAAGGAGCTGGCATCTCACTCTCTTTGAATCTTCTTTATCATGCTAAGAGGAGCAGGAAAAAGCAAAAAATTTCAGAATTGCACCTTGCAATGCGGAGAAATTACTGTTTGTGCATTTACAATATTCATTGATTTTTGCCATTGTAAAACATCATGTTATTCATATACCAGAAATGATTGAAGCTACTGACTGAATGAAAGGAGCTGGCATCTCACTCTCTTTGAATCTTCTTTATCATGCTAAGAGGAGCAGGAAAAAGCAAAAAATTTCAGAATTGCACCTTGCAATGCGGAGAAATTACTGTTTGTGCATTTACAATATTCATTGATTTTTGCCATTGAAAAACCTCCAGAAATGATTGAAGCTACTGACTGAATGAAAGGAGCTGGCATCTCACTCTCTTTGAATCTTCTTTATCATGCTAAGAGGAGCAGGAAAAAGCAAAAAATTTCAGAATTGCACCTTGCAATGCGGAGAAATTACTGTTTGTGCATTTACAATATTCATTGATTTTTGCCATTGAAAAATGTCCAGAAATGATTGAAGCTACTGACTGAATGAAAGGAGCTGGCATCTCAGTCTCTTTGAATCTTCTTTATCATGCTAAGAGGAGCAGGAAAAAGCAAAAAATTTCAGAATTGCACCTTGCAATGCGGAGAAATTACTGTTTGTGCATCTACAATATTCATTGATTTTTGCCATTGAAAAACATCATGTTATTCATATACCAGAAATGTTTGAAGCTACTGACTGAATGAAAGGAGCTGGCATCTCACTCTATTTGAATCTTCTTTATCATGCTAAGAGGAGCAGGAAAAAGCAAAAAATTTCAGAATTGCACCTTGCAATGCGGAGAAATTACTGTTTGTGCATTTACAATATTCATTGATTTTTGCCATTGAAAAATGTCCAGAAATGATTGAAGCTACTGACTGAAAGGAGCTGGCATCTCACTCTCTTTGAATCTTCTTTATCATGCTAAGAGGAGCAGGAAAAAGCAAAAAATTTCAGAATTGCACCTTGCAATGCGGAGAAATTACTGCTTGTGCATTTACAATATTCATTGATTTTTGCCATTGAAAAACGTCCAGAAATGATTGAAGCTACTGACTGAATGAAAGGAGCTGGCATCTCACTCTCTTTGAATCTTCTTTATCATGCTAAGAGGAGCAGGAAAAAGCAAAAAAATTCAGAATTGCACCTTGCAATGCGGAGAAATTACTGTTTGTGCATTTACAATATTCATTGATTTTTGCCATTGAAAAACATCATGTTATTCATATACCAGAAATGATTGAAGCTACTGACTGAATGAAAGGAGCTGGCATCTCACGCTCTTTGAATCTTCTTTTTCATGCTAAGAGGAGCAGGAAAAAGCAAAACATTTCAGAATTGCACCTTGCAATGCGGAGAAATTACTGTTTGTGCATTTACAATATTGATTGATTTTTGCCATTGAAAAACGTCCAGAAATGATTGAAGCTACTGACTGAATGAAAGGAGCTGGCATCTCACTCTCTTTGAATCTTCTTTATCATGCTAAGAGGAGCAGGAAAAAGCAAAAAATTTCAGAATTGCAACTTGCAATGCGGAGAAATTACTGCTTGTGCATTTACAATATTCATTGATTTTTGCCATTGAAAAACCTCCAGAAATGATTGAAGCTACTGACTGAATGAAAGGAGCTGGCATCTCACTCTCTTTGAGTCTTCTTTATCATGCTAAGAGGAGCAGGAAAAAGCAAAAAATTTCAGAATTGCACCTTGCAATGCGGAGAAATTACTGTTTGTGCATTTACAATATTCATTGATTTTTGCCATTGAAAAACGTCCAGAAATGATTAAAGCTACTGACTGAATGAAAGGAGCTGGCATCTCACTCTCTTTGAATCTTCTTTATCATGCTAAGAGGAGCAGGAAAAAGCAAAAAATTTCAGAATTGCACCTTGCAATGCGGAGAAATTACTGTTTGTGCATTTACAATATTCATTGATTTTTGCTATTGAAAAACGTCCAGAAATGATTGAAGCTACTGACTGAATGAAAGGAGCTGGCATCTCACTCTCTTTGAATCTTCTTTATCATGCTAAGAGGAGCAGGAAAAAGCAAAAAATTTCAGAATTGCACCTTGCAATGCGGAGAAATTACTGTTTGTGCATTTACAATATTCATTGATTTTTGCCGTTGAAAAACGTCCAGAAATGATTGAATCTACTGACTGAATGAAAGGAGCTGGCATCTCATTCTCTTTGAATCTTCTTTATCATGCTAAGAGGAGCAGGAAAAAGCAAAAAATTTCAGAATTGCACCTTGCAATGCGGAGAAATTACTGTTTGTGCATTTACAATATTCATTGATTTTTGCCATTGAAAAACGTCCAGAAATGATTGAAGCTACTGACTGAATGAAAGGAGCTGGCATCTCACTCTCTTTGAATCTTCTTTATCATGCTAAGAGGAGCAGGAAAAAGCAAAAAATTTCAGAATTGCACCTTGCAATGCGGAGAAATTACTGTTTGTGCATTTACAATATTCATTGATTTTTGCCATTGAAAAACATCATGTTATTCATATTCCAGAAATGTTTGAAGCTACTGACTGAATGAAAGGAGCTGGCATCTCACTCTCTTTGAATCTTCTTTATCATGCTAAGAGGAGCAGGAAAAAGCAAAAAATTTCAGAATTGCACCTTGCAATGCGGAGAAATTACTGTTTGTGCATTTACAATATTCATTGATTTTTGCCATTGAAAAACGTCCAGAAATGATTGAAGCTACTGACTGAATTAAAGGAGCTGGCATCTCACTCTCTTTGAATCTTCTTTATCATGCTAAGAGGAGCAGGAAAAAGCAAAAAATTTCAGAATTGCACCTTGCAATGCGGAGAAATTACTGTTTGTGCATTTACAATATTCATTGATTTTTGCTATTGAAAAACGTCCAGAAATGATTGAAGCTACTGACTGAATGAAAGGAGCTGGCATCTCACTCTCTTTGAATCTTCTTTATCATGCTAAGAGGAGCAGGAAAAAGCAAAAAATTTCAGAATTGCACCTTGCAATGCGGAGAAATTACTGTTTGTGCATTTACAATATTCATTGATTTTTGCCGTTGAAAAACGTCCAGAAATGATTGAAGCTACTGACTGAATGAAAGGAGCTGGCATCTCATTCTCTTTGAATCTTCTTTATCATGCTAAGAGGAGCAGGAAAAAGCAAAAAATTTCAGAATTGCACCTTGCAATGCGGAGAAATTACTGTTTGTGCATTTACAATATTCATTGATTTTTGCCATTGAAAAACGTCCAGAAATGATTGAAGCTACTGACTGAATGAAAGGAGCTGGCATCTCACTCTCTTTGAATCTTCTTTATCATGCTAAGAGGAGCAGGAAAAAGCAAAAAATTTCAGAATTGCACCTTGCAATGCGGAGAAATTACTGTTTGTGCATTTACAATATTCATTGATTTTTGCCATTGAAAAACGTCCAGAAATGATTGAAGCTACTGACTGAATTAAAGGAGCTGGCATCTCACTGTCTTTGAATCTTCTTTATCATGCTAAGAGGAGCAGGAAAAAGCAAAAAATTTCAGAATTGCACCTTGCAATGCGGAGAAATTACTGTTTGTGCATTTACAATATTCATTGATTTTTGCCATTGAAAAACATCATGTTATTCATATACCAGAAATGATTGAAGCTACTGACTGAATGAAAGGAGCTGGCATCTCACTCTCTTTGAATCTTCTTTATCATGCTAAGAGGAGCAGGAAAAAACAAAAAATTTCAGAATTGCACCTTGCAATGCGGAGAAATTACTGTTTGTGCATTTACAATATTCATTGATTTTTGCCATTGAAAAACATCCAGAAATGATTGAAGCTACTGACTGAATGAAAGGAGCTGGCATCTCACTCTCTTTGAATCTTCTTTATCATGCTAAGAGGAGCAGGAAAAAGCAAAAAATTTCAGAATTGCACCTTGCAATGCGGAGAAATTACTGTTTGTGCATTTACAATATTCATTTATTTTTGCCATTGAAAAACATCATGTTATTCATATACCAGAAATGATTGAAGCTACTGACTGAATGAAAGGAGCTGGCATCTCACTCTCTTTGAATCTTCTTTATCATGCTAAGAGGAGCAGGAAAAAGCAAAAAATTTCAGAATTGCACCTTGCAATGCGGAGAAATTACTGTTTGTGCATTTACAATATTCATTGATTTTTGCCATTGAAAAACGTCCAGAAATGATTGAAGCTACTGACTGAATGAAAGGAGCTGGCATCTCACTCTCTTTGAATCTTCTTTATCATGCTAAGAGGAGCAGGAAAAAGCAAAAAATTTCAGAATTGCACCTTGCAATGCGGAGAAATTACTGTTTGTGCATTTACAATATTCATTGATTTTTGCCATTGAAAAACATCATGTTATTCATATACCAGAAATGTTTGAAGCTACTGACTGAATGAAAGGAGCTGGCATCTCACTCTCTTTGAATCTTCTTTATCATGCTAAGAGGAGCAGGAAAAAGCAAAAAATTTCAGAATTGCACCTTGCAATGCGGAGAAATTACTGTTTGTGCATTTACAATATTCATTGATTTTTGCCATTGAAAAACGTCCAGAAATGATTGAAGCTACTGACTGAATGAAAGGAGCTGGCATCTCACTCTCTTTGAATCTTCTTTATCATGCTAAGAGGAGCAGGAAAAGGCAAAAAATTTCAGAATTGCACCTTGCAATGCGGAGAAATTACTGTTTGTGCATTTACAATATTCATTGATTTTTGCCATTGAAAAACATGTTATTCATATACCAGAAATGATTGAAGCTACTGACTGAATGAAAGGAGCTGGCATCTCACTCTCTTTGAATCTTCTTTATCATGCTAAGAGGAGCAGGAAAAAGCAAAAAATTTCAGAATTGCACCTTGCAATGCGGAGAAATTACTGTTTGTGCATTTACAATATTCATTGATTTTTGCCATTGAAAAACATCATGTTATTCATATACCAGAAATGATTGAAGCTACTGACTGAATGAAAGGAGCTGGCATCTCACTCTCTTTGAATCTTCTTTATCATGCTAAGAGGAGCAGGAAAAAGCAAAAAATTTCAGAATTGCACCTTGCAATGCGGAGAAATTACTGTTTGTGCATTTACAATATTCATTGATTTTTGCCATTGAAAAACGTCCAGAAATGATTGAAGCTACTGACTGAATGAAAGGAGCTGGCATCTCACTCTCTTTGAATCTTCTTTATCATGCTAAGAGGAGCAGGAAAAAGCAAAAAAATTCAGAATTGCACCTTGCAATGCGGAGAAATTACTGTTTGTGCATTTACAATATTCATTGATTTTTGCCATTGAAAAACATCATGTTATTCATATACCAGAAATGATTGAAGCTACTGACTGAATGAAAGGAGCTGGCATCTCACTCTCTTTGAATCTTCTTTTTCATGCTAAGAGGAGCAGGAAAAAGTAAAAAATTTCAGAATTGCACCTTGCAATGCGGAGAAATTACTGTTTGTGCATTTACAATATTCATTGATTTTTGCCATTGAAAAACGTCCAGAAATGATTGAAGCTACTGACTGAATGAAAGGAGCTGGCATCTCAGTCTCTTTGAATCTTCTTTATCATGCTAAGAGGAGCAGGAAAAAGCAAAAAATTTCAGAATTGCACCTTGCAATGCGGAGAAATTACTGCTTGTGCATTTACAATATTCATTGATTTTTGCCATTGAAAAACGTCCAGAAATGATTGAAGCTACTGACTGAATGAAAGGAGCTGGCATCTCACTCTCTTTGAATCTTCTTTATCATGCTAAGAGGAGCAGGAAAAAGCAAAAAATTTCAGAATTGCACCTTGCAATACGGAGAAATTACTGTTTGTGCATTTACAATATTCATTGATTTTTGCCATTGAAAAACGTCCAGAAATGATTGAAGCTACTGACTGAATGAAAGGAGCTGGCATCTCACTCTCTTTGAATCTTCTTTATCATGCTAAGAGGAGCAGGAAAAAGCAAAAAATTTCAGAATTGCACCTTGCAATGCGGAGAAATTACTGTTTGTGCATTTACAATATTCATTGATTTTTGCCATTGAAAAACGTCCAGAAATGATTGAAGCTACTGACTGAATGAAAGGAGCTGGCATCTCACTCTCTTTGAAACTTCTTTATCATGCTAAGAGGAGCAGGAAAAAGCAAAAAATTTCAGAATTGCACCTTGCAATGCGGAGAAATTACTGTTTGTGCATTTACAATATTCATTGATTTTTGCCGTTGAAAAACGTCCAGAAATGATTGAAGCTACTGACTGAATGAAAGGAGCTGGCATCTCACTCTCTTTGAATCTTCTTTATCATGCTAAGAGGAGCAGGAAAAAGCAAAAAATTTCAGAATTGCACCTTGCAATGCGGAGAAATTACTGTTTGTGCATTTACAATATTCATTGATTTTTGCCATTGAAAAACATCCAGAAATGATTGAAGCTACTGACTGAATGAAAGGAGCTGGCATCTCACTCTCTTTGAATCTTCTTTATCATGCTAAGAGGAGCAGGAAAAAGCAAAAAATTTCAGAATTGCACCTTGCAATGCGGAGAAATTACTGTTTGTGCATTTACAATATTCATTGATTTTTGCCATTGTTAAACATCATGTTATTCATATACCAGAAATGATTGAAGCTACTGACTGAATGAAAGGAGCTGGCATCTCACTCTCTTTGAATCTTCTTTATCATGCTAAGAGGAGCAGGAAAAAGCAAAAAATTTCAGAATTGCACCTTGCAATGTGGAGAAATTACTGTTTGTGCATTTACAATATTCATTGATTTTTGCCATTGAAAAACGTCCAGAAATGTTTGAAGCTACTGACTGAATGAAAGGAGCTGGCATCTCACTCTCTTTGAATCTTCTTTATCATGCTAAGAGGAGCAGGAAAAAGCAAAAAATTTCAGAATTTCACCTTGCAATGCGGAGAAATTACTGTTTGTGCATTTACAATATTCATTGATTTTTGCCATTGAAAAACATCATGTTATTCATATACCAGAAATGATTGAAGCTACTGACTGAATGAAAGGAGCTGGCATCTCACTCTCTTTGAATCTTCTTTATCATGCTAAGAGGAGCAGGAAAAAGCAAAAAATTTCAGAATTGCACCTTGCAATGCGGAGAAATTACTGTTTGTGCATTTACAATATTCATTGATTTTTGCCATTGAAAAACGTCCAGAAATGATTGAAGCTACTGACTGAATGAAAGGAGCTGGCATCTCACTCTCTTTGAATCTTCTTTATCATGCTAAGAGGAGCAGGAAAAAGCAAAAAATTTCAGAATTGCACCTTGCAATGCGGAGAAATTACTGTTTGTGCATTTACAATATTCATTGATTTTTGCCATTGAAAAACATCATGTTATTCATATACCAGAAATGATTGAAGCTACTGACTGAATGAAAAGAGCTGGCATCTCACTCTCTTTGAATCTTCTTTTTCATGCTAAGAGGAGCAGGAAAAAGTAAAAAATTTCAGAATTGCACCTTGCAATGCGGAGAAATTACTGTTTGTGCATTTACAATATTCATTGATTTTTGCCATTGAAAAACGTCCAGAAATGATTGAAGCTACTGACTGAATGAAAGGAGCTGGCATCTCAGTCTCTTTGAATCTTCTTTATCATGCTAAGAGGAGCAGGAAAAAGCAAAAAATTTCAGAATTGCACCTTGCAATGCGGAGAAATTACTGCTTGTGCATTTACAATATTCATTGATTTTTGCCGTTGAAAAACGTCCAGAAATGATTGAAGCTACTGACTGAATGAAAGGAGCTGGCATCTCACTCTCTTTGAATCTTCTTTATCATGCTAAGAGGAGCAGGAAAAAGCAAAAAATTTCAGAATTGCACCTTGCAATGCGGAGAAATTACTGTTTGTGCATTTACAATATTCATTGATTTTTGCCATTGAAAAACATCCAGAAATGATTGAAGCTACTGACTGAATGAAAGGAGCTGGCATCTCACTCTCTTTGAATCTTCTTTATCATGCTAAGAGGAGCAGGAAAAAGCAAAAAATTTCAGAATTGCACCTTGCAATGCGGAGAAATTACTGTTTGTGCATTTACAATATTCATTGATTTTTGCCATTGAAAAACGTCCAGAAATGTTTGAAGCTACTGACTGAATGAAAGGAGCTGGCATCTCACTCTCTTTGAATCTTCTTTATCATGCTAAGAGGAGCAGGAAAAAGCAAAAAATTTCAGAATTGCACCTTGCAATGCGGAGAAATTACTGTTTGTGCATTTACAATATTCATTGATTTTTGCCATTGAAAAACGTCCAGAAATGATTGAAGCTACTGACTGAATGAAAGGAGCTGGCATCTCACTCTCTTTGAATCTTCTTTATCATGCTAAGAGGAGCAGGAAAATGCAAAAAATTTCAGAATTGCTCCTTGCAATGCGGAGAAATTACTGTTTGTGCATTTACAATATTCATTGATTTTTGCCATTGAAAAACATCATGTTATTCATATACCAGAAATGTTTGAAGCTACTGACTGAATGAAAGGAGCTGGCATGTCACTCTCTTTGAATCTTCTTTATCATGCTAAAAGGAGCAGGAAAAAGCAAAAAATTTCAGAATTGCACCTTGCAATGCGGAGAAATTACTGTTTGTGCATTTACAATATTCATTGATTTTTGCCATTGAAAAACGTCCAGAAATGATTGAAGCTACTGACTGAATGAAAGGAGCTGGCATCTCACTCTCTTTGAATCTTCTTTATCATGCTAAGAGGAGCAGGAAAAAGCAAAAAATTTCAGAATTGCACCTTGCAATGCGGAGAAATTACTGTTTGTGCATTTACAATATTCATTGATTTTTGCCATTGAAAAACATCATGTTATTCATATACCAGAAATGATTGAAGCTACTGACTGAATGAAAGGAGCTGGCATCTCACTCTCTTTGAATCTTCTTTATCATGCTAAGAGGAGCAGGAAAAAGCAAAAAATTTCAGAATTGCACCTTGCAATGCGGAGAAATTACTGTTTGTGCATTTACAATATTCATTGATTTTTGCCATTGAAAAATGTCCAGAAATGATTGAAGCTACTGACTGAATGAAAGGAGCTGGCATCTCACTCTCTTTGAATCTTCTTTATCATGCTAAGAGGAGCAGGAAAAAGCAAAAATTTCAGAATTGCACCTTGCAATGCGGAGAAATTACTGTTTGTGCATTTACAATATTCATTGATTTTTGCCATTGAAAAACATCATGTTATTCATATACCAGAAATGTTTGAAGCTACTGACTGAATGAAAGGAGCTGGCATCTCACTCTCTTTGAATCTTCTTTATCATGCTAAGAGGAGCAGGAAAAAGCAAAAAATTTCAGAATTGCACCTTGCAATGCGGAGAAATTACTGTTTGTGCATTTACAATATTCATTGATTTTTGCCATTGAAAAACGTCCAGAAATGATTGAAGCTACTGACTGAATGAAAGGAGCTGGCATCTCACTCTCTTTGAATCTTCTTTATCATGCTAAGAGGAGCAGGAAAAGGCAAAAAATTTCAGAATTGCACCTTGCAATGCGGAGAAATTACTGTTTGTGCATTTACAATATTCATTGATTTTTGCCATTGAAAAACATCATGTTATTCATATACCAGAAATGTTTGAAGCTACTGACTGAATGAAAGGAGCTGGCATCTCACTCTCTTTGAATCTTCTTTATCATGCTAAGAGGAGCAGGAAAAAGCAAAAAATTTCAGAATTGCACCTTGCAATGCGAATAAATTACTGTTTGTGCATTTACAATATTCATTGATTTTTGCCATTGAAAAACATCATGTTATTCATATACCAGAAATGATTGAAGCTACTGACTGAATGAAAGGAGCTGGCATCTCACTCTCTTTGAATCTTCTTTATCATGCTAAGAGGAGCAGGAAAAAGCAAAAAATTTCAGAATTGCACCTTGCAATGCGGAGAAATTACTGTTTGTGCATTTACAATATTCATTGATTTTTGCCATTGAAAAACATCATGTTATTCATATACCAGAAATGATTGAAGCTACTGACTAAATGAAAGGAGCTGGCATCTCACTCTCTTTGAATCTTCTTTATCATGCTAAGAGGAGCAGGAAAAAGCAAAAAATTTCAGAATTGCACCTCGCAATGCGGAGAAATTACTGTTTGTGCATTTACAATATTCATTGATTTTTGCCATTGAAAAACGTCCAGAAATGATTGAAGCTACTGACTGAATGAAAGGAGCTGGCATCTCACTCTCTTTGAATCTTCTTTATCATGCTAAGAGGAGCAGGAAAAAGCAAAAAATTTCAGAATTGCACCTTGCAATGCGGAGAAATTGCTGTTTGTGCATTTACAAAATTCATTGATTTTTGCCATTGAAAAACATCATGTTATTCATATACCAGAAATGTTTGAAGCTACTGACTGAATGAAAGGAGCTGGCATCTCACTCTCTTTGAATCTTCTTTATCATGCTAAGAGGAGCAGGAAAAAGCAAAAAATTTCAGAATTGCACCTTGCAATGCGGAGAAATTACTGTTTGTGCATTTACAATATTCATTGATTTTTGCCATTGAAAAACGTCCAGAAATGATTGAAGCTACTGACTGAATGAAAGGAGCTGGCATCTCACTCTCTTTGAATCTTCTTTATCATGCTAAGAGGAGCAGGAAAAAGCAAAAAATTTCAGAATTGCACCTTGCAATGCGGAGAAATTACTGTTTGTGCATTTACAATATACATTGATTTTTGCCATTGAAAAACGTCCAGAAATGATTGAAGCTACTGACTGAATGAAAGGAGCTGGCATCTCACTCTCTTTGAATCTTCTTTATCATGCTAAGAGGAGCAGGAAAAAGCAAAAAATTTCAGAATTGCACCTTGCAATGCGGAGAAATTACTGTTTGTGCATTTACAATATACATTGATTTTTGCCATTGAAAAACGTCCAGAAATGATTGAAGCTACTGACTGAATGAAAGGAGCTGGCATCTCACTCTCTTTGAATCTTCTTTATCATGCTAAGAGGAGCAGGAAAAAGCAAAAAATTTCAGAATTGCACCTTGCAATGCGGAGAAATTACTGTTTGTGCATTTACAATATTCATTGATTTTTGCCATTGAAAAACGTCCAGAAATGATTGAAGCTACTGACTGAATGAAAGGAGCTGGCATCTCACTCTCTTTGAATCTTCTTTATCATGCTAAGAGGAGCAGGAAAAAGCAAAAAATTTCAGAATTGCACCTTGCAATGCGGAGAAATTACTGTTTGTGCATTTACAATATTCATTGATTTTTGCCATTGAAAAACGTCCAGAAATGATTGAACCTACCGACTGAATGAAAGGAGCTGGCATCTCACTCTCTTTGAATCTTCTTTATCATGCTAAGAGGAGCAGGAAAAAGCAAAAAATTTCAGAATTGCACCTTGCAATGCGGAGAAATTACTGTTTGTGCATTTACAATATTCATTGATTTTTGCCATTGAAAAACGTCCAGAAATGATTGAAGCTACTGACTGAATGAAAGGAGCTGGCATCTCACTCTCTTTGAATCTTCTTTATCATGCTAAGAGGAGCAGGAAAAAGCAAAAAATTTCAGAATTGCACCTTGCAATGCGGAGAAATTACTGTTTGTGCATTTACAATATTCATTGATTTTTGCCATTGAAAAACATCATGTTATTCATATACCAGAAATGTTTGAAGCTACTGACTGAATGAAAGGAGCTGGCATGTCACTCTCTTTGAATCTTCTTTATCATGCTAAGAGGAGCAGGAAAAAGCAAAAAATTTCAGAATTGCACCTTGCAATGCGGAGAAATTACTGTTTGTGCATTTACAATATTCATTGATTTTTGCCATTGAAAAACGTCCAGAAATGATTGAAGCTACTGACTGAATGAAAGGAGCTGGCATCTCACTCTCTTTGAATCTTCTTTATCATGCTAAGAGGAGCAGGAAAAAGCAAAAAATTTCAGAATTGCACCTTGCAATGCGGAGAAATTACTGTTTGTGCATTTACAATATTCATTGATTTTTGCCATTGAAAAACATCATGTTATTCATATACCAGAAATGATTGAAGCTACTGACTGAATGAAAGGAGCTGGCATCTCACTCTCTTTGAATCTTCTTTATCATGCTAAGAGGAGCAGGAAAAAGCAAAAAATTTCAGAATTGCACCTTGCAATGCGGAGAAATTACTGTTTGTGCATTTACAATATTCATTGATTTTTGCCATTGAAAAACGTCCAGAAATGATTGAAGCTACTGACTGAATGAAAGGAGCTGGCATCTCACTCTCTTTGAATCTTCTTTATCATGCTAAGAGGAGCAGGAAAAAGCAAAAAATTTCAGAATTGCACCTTGCAATGCAGAGAAATTACTGTTTGTGCATTTACAATATTCATTGATTTTTGCCATTGAAAAACATCATGTTATTCATATACCAGAAATGTTTGAAGCTACTGACTGAATGAAAGGAGCTGGAATCTCACTCTCTTTGAATCTTCTTTATCATGCTAAGAGGAGCAGGAAAAAGCAAAAAATTTCAGAATTGCACCTTGCAATGCGGAGAAATTACTGTTTGTGCATTTACAATATTCATTGATTTTTGCCATTGAAAAACGTCCAGAAATGATTGAAGCTACTGACTGAATGAAAGGAGCTGGCATCTCACTCTCTTTGAATCTTCTTTATCATGCTAAGAGGAGCAGGAAAAGGCAAAAAATTTCAGAATTGCACCTTGCAATGCGGAGAAATTACTGTTTGTGCATTTACAATATTCATTGATTTTTGCCATTGAAAAACATCATGTTATTCATATACCAGAAATGTTTGAAGCTACTGACTGAATGAAAGGAGCTGGCATCTCACTCTCTTTGAATCTTCTTTATCATGCTAAGAGGAGCAGGAAAAACCAAAAAATTTCAGAATTGCACCTTGCAATGCGAATAAATTACTGTTTGTGCATTTACAATATTCATTGATTTTTGCCATTGAAAAACATCATGTTATTCATATACCAGAAATGATTGAAGCTACTGACTGAATGAAAGGAGCTGGCATGTCACTCTCTTTGAATCTTCTTTATCATGCTAAGAGGAGCAGGAAAAAGCAAAAAATTTCAGAATTGCACCTTGCAATGCGGAGAAATTACTGTTTGTGCATTTACAATATTCATTGATTTTTGCCATTGAAAAACGTCCAGAAATGATTGAAGCTACTGACTGAATGAAAGGAGCTGGCATCTCACTCTCTTTGAATCTTCTTTATCATGCTAAGAGGAGCAGGAAAAAGCAAAAAATTTCAGAATTGCACCTTGCAATGCGGAGAAATTACTGTTTGTGCATTTACAATATTCATTGATTTTTGCCATTGAAAAACATCATGTTATTCATATACCAGAAATGATTGAAGCTACTGACTGAATGAAAGGAGCTGGCATCTCACTCTCTTTGAATCTTCTTTATCATGCTAAGAGGAGCAGGAAAAAGCAAAAAATTTCAGAATTGCACCTTGCAATGCGGAGAAATTACTGTTTGTGCATTTACAATATTCATTGATTTTTGCCATTGAAAAACGTCCAGAAATGATTGAAGCTACTGACTGAATGAAAGGAGCTGGCATCTCACTCTCTTTGAATCTTCTTTATCATGCTAAGAGGAGCAGGAAAAAGCAAAAAATTTCAGAATTGCACCTTGCAATGCGGAGAAATTACTGTTTGTGCATTTACAATATTCATTGATTTTTGCGATTGAAAAACATCATGTTATTCATATACGAGAAATGTTTGAAGCTACTGACTGAATGAAAGGAGCTGGAATCTCACTCTCTTTGAATCTTCTTTATCATGCTAAGAGGAGCAGGAAAAAGCAAAAAATTTCAGAATTGCACCTTGCAATGCGGAGAAATTACTGTTTGTGCATTTACAATATTCATTGATTTTTGCCATTGAAAAACGTCCAGAAATGATTGAAGCTACTGACTGAATGAAAGGAGCTGGCATCTCACTCTCTTTGAATCTTCTTTATCATGCTAAGAGGAGCAGGAAAAGGCAAAAAATTTCAGAATTGCACCTTGCAATGCGGAGAAATTACTGTTTGTGCATTTACAATATTCATTGATTTTTGCCATTGAAAAACATCATGTTATTCATATACCAGAAATGTTTGAAGCTACTGACTGAATGAAAGGAGCTGGCATCTCACTCTCTTTGAATCTTCTTTATCATGCTAAGAGGAGCAGGAAAAACCAAAAAATTTCAGAATTGCACCTTGCAATGCGAATAAATTACTGTTTGTGCATTTACAATATTCATTGATTTTTGCCATTGAAAAACATCATGTTATTCATATACCAGAAATGATTGAAGCTACTGACTGAATGAAAGGAGCTGGCATCTCACTCTCTTTGAATCTTCTTTATCATGCTAAGAGGAGCAGGAAAAAGCAAAACATTTCAGAATTGCACCTTGCAATGCGGAGAAATTACTGTTTGTGCATTTACAATATTCATTGATTTTTGCCATTGAAAAACATCCAGAAATGATTGAAGCTACTGACTGAATGAAAGGAGCTGGCATCTCACTCTCTTTGAATCTTCTTTATCATGCTAAGAGGAGCAGGAAAAAGCAAAAAATTTCAGAATTGCACCTTGCAATGCGGAGAAATTACTGTTTGTGCATTTACAATATTCATTGATTTTTGCCATTGTTAAACATCATGTTATTCATATACCAGAAATGATTGAAGCTACTGACTGAATGAAAGGAGCTGGCATCTCACTCTCTTTGAATCTTCTTTATCATGCTAAGAGGAGCAGGAAAAAGCAAAAAATTTCAGAATTGCACCTTGCAATGCGGAGAAATTACTGTTTGTGCATTTACAATATTCATTGATTTTTGCCATTGAAAAACGTCCAGAAATGTTTGAAGCTACTGACTGAATGAAAGGAGCTGGCATCTCACTCTCTTTGAATCTTCTTTATCATGCTAAGAGGAGCAGGAAAAAGCAAAAAATTTCAGAATTGCACCTTGCAATGCGGAGAAATTACTGTTTGTGCATTTACAATATTCATTGATTTTTGCCATTGAAAAACATCATGTTATTCATATACCAGAAATGATTGAAGCTACTGACTGAATGAAAGGAGCTGGCATCTCACTCTCTTTGAATCTTCTTTATCATGCTAAGAGGAGCAGGAAAAAGCAAAAAATTTCAGAATTGCACCTTGCAATGCGGAGAAATTACTGTTTGTGCATTTACAATATTCATTGATTTTTGCCATTGAAAAACGTCCAGAAATGATTGAAGCTACTGACTGAATGAAAGGAGCTGGCATCTCACTCTCTTTGAATCTTCTTTATCATGCTAAGAGGAGCAGGAAAAAGCAAAAAATTTCAGAATTGCACCTTGCAATGCTTAGAAATTACTGTTTGTGCATTTACAATATTCATTGATTTTTGCCATTGAAAAACATCATGTTATTCATATACCAGAAATGATTGAAGCTACTGACTGAATGAAAGGAGCTGGCATCTCACTCTCTTTGAATCTTCTTTTTCATGCTAAGAGGAGCAGGAAAAAGTAAAAAATTTCAGAATTGCACCTTGCAATGCGGAGAAATTACTGTTTGTGCATTTACAATATTCATTGATTTTTGCCATTGAAAAACGTCCAGAAATGATTGAAGCTACTGACTGAATGAAAGGAGCTGGCATCTCAGTCTCTTTGAATCTTCTTTATCATGCTAAGAGGAGCAGGAAAAAGCAAAAAATTTCAGAATTGCACCTTGCAATGCGGAGAAATTACTGCTTGTGCATTTACAATATTCATTGATTTTTGCCATTGAAAAACGTCCAGAAATGATTGAAGCTACTGACTGAATGAAAGGAGCTGGCATCTCACTCTCTTTGAATCTTCTTTATCATGCTAAAAGGAGCAGGAAAAAGCAAAAAATTTCAGAATTGCACCTTGCAATACGGAGAAATTACTGTTTGTGCATTTACAATATTCATTGATTTTTGCCATTGAAAAACGTCCAGAAATGATTGAAGCTACTGACTGAATGAAAGGAGCTGGCATCTCACTCTGTTTGAATCTTCTTTATCATGCTAAGAGGAGCAGGAAAAAGCAAAAAATTTCAGAATTGCACCTTGCAATGCGGAGAAATTACTGTTTGTGCATTTACAATATTCATTGATTTTTGCCATTGAAAAACGTCCAGAAATGATTGAAGCTACTGACTGAATGAAAGGAGCTGGCATCTCACTCTCTTTGAATCTTCTTTATCATGCTAAGAGGAGCAGGAAAAAGCAAAAAATTTCAGAATTGCACCTTGCAATGCGGAGAAATTACTGTTTGTGCATTTACAATATTCATTGATTTTTGCCGTTGAAAAACGTCCAGAAATGATTGAAGCTACTGACTGAATGAAAGGAGCTGGCATCTCACTCTCTTTGAATCTTCTTTATCATGCTAAGAGGAGCAGGAAAAAGCAAAAAATTTCAGAATTGCTCCTTGCAATGCGGAGAAATTACTGTTTGTGCATTTACAATATTCATTGATTTTTGCCATTGAAAAACATCCAGAAATGATTGAAGCTACTGACTGAATGAAAGGAGCTGGCATCTCACTCTCTTTGAATCTTCTTTATCATGCTAAGAGGAGCAGGAAAAAGCAAAAAATTTCAGAATTGCACCTTGCAATGCGGAGAAATTACTGTTTGTGCATTTACAATATTCATTGATTTTTGCCATTGTTAAACATCATGTTATTCATATACCAGAAATGATTGAAGCTACTGACTGAATGAAAGGAGCTGGCATCTCACTCTCTTTGAATCTTCTTTATCATGCTAAGAGGAGCAGGAAAAAGCAAAAAATTTCAGAATTGCACCTTGCAATGCGGAGAAATTACTGTTTGTGCATTTACAATATTCATTGATTTTTGCCATTGAAAAACGTCCAGAAATGTTTGAAGCTACTGACTGAATGAAAGGAGCTGGCATCTCACTCTCTTTGAATCTTCTTTATCATGCTAAGAGGAGCAGGAAAAAGCAAAAAATTTCAGAATTGCACCTTGCAATGCGGAGAAATTACTGTTTGTGCATTTACAATATTCATTGATTTTTGCCATTGAAAAACGTCCAGAAATGTTTGAAGCTACTGACTGAATGAAAGGAGCTGGCATCTCACTCTCTTTGAATCTTCTTTATCATGCTAAGAGGAGCAGGAAAAAGCAAAAAATTTCAGAATTGCACCTTGCAATGCGGAGAAATTACTGTTTGTGCATTTACAATATTCATTGATTTTTGCCATTGAAAAACGTCCAGAAATGATTGAAGCTACTGACTGAATGAAAGGAGCTGGCATCTCACTCTCTTTGAATCTTCTTTATCATGCTAAGAGGAGCAGGAAAATGCAAAAAATTTCAGAATTGCTCCTTGCAATGCGGAGAAATTACTGTTTGTGCATTTACAATATTCATTGATTTTTGCCATTGAAAAACATCATGTTATTCATATACCAGAAATGTTTGAAGCTACTGACTGAATGAAAGGAGCTGGCATGTCACTCTCTTTGAATCTTCTTTATCATGCTAAAAGGAGCAGGAAAAAGCAAAAAATTTCAGAATTGCACCTTGCAATGCGGAGAAATTACTGTTTGTGCATTTACAATATTCATTGATTTTTGCCATTGAAAAACGTCCAGAAATGATTGAAGCTACTGACTGAATGAAAGGAGCTGGCATCTCACTCTCTTTGAATCTTCTTTATCATGCTAAGAGGAGCAGGAAAAAGCAAAAAATTTCAGAATTGCACCTTGCAATGCGGAGAAATTACTGTTTGTGCATTTACAATATTCATTGATTTTTGCCATTGAAAAACATCATGTTATTCATATACCAGAAATGATTGAAGCTACTGACTGAATGAAAGGAGCTGGCATCTCACTCTCTTTGAATCTTCTTTATCATGCTAAGAGGAGCAGGAAAAAGCAAAAAATTTCAGAATTGCACCTTGCAATGCGGAGAAATTACTGTTTGTGCATTTACAATATTCATTGATTTTTGCCATTGAAAAACATCATGTTATTCATATACCAGAAATGTTTGAAGCTACTGACTGAATGAAATGAGCTGGCATCTCACTCTCTTTGAATCTTCTTTATCATGCTAAGAGGAGCAGGAAAAAGCAAAAAATTTCAGAATTGCACCTTGCAATGCGGAGAAATTACTGTTTGTGCATTTACAATATTCATTGATTTTTGCCATTGAAAAACATCATGTTATTCATATACCAGAAATGTTTGAAGCTACTGACTGAATGAAAGGAGCTGGCATCTCACTCTCTTTGAATCTTCTTTATCATGCTAAGAGGAGCAGGAAAAAGCAAAAAATTTCAGAATTGCACCTTGCAATGCGGAGAAATTACTGTTTGTGCATTTACAATATTCATTGATTTTTGCCATTGAAAAACGTCCAGAAATGATTGAAGCTACTGACTGAATGAAAGGAGCTGGCATCTCACTCTCTTTGAATCTTCTTTATCATGCTAAGAGGAGCAGGAAAAGGCAAAAAATTTCAGAATTGCACCTTGCAATGCGGAGAAATTACTGTTTGTGCATTTACAATATTCATTGATTTTTGCCATTGAAAAACATCATGTTATTCATATACCAGAAATGTTTGAAGCTACTGACTGAATGAAAGGAGCTGGCATCTCACTCTCTTTGAATCTTCTTTATCATGCTAAGAGGAGCAGGAAAAAGCAAAAAATTTCAGAATTGCACCTTGCAATGCGAATAAATTACTGTTTGTGCATTTACAATATTCATTGATTTTTGCCATTGAAAAACATCATGTTATTCATATACCAGAAATGATTGAAGCTACTGACTGAATGAAAGGAGCTGGCATCTCACTCTCTTTGAATCTTCTTTATCATGCTAAGAGGAGCAGGAAAAAGCAAAAAATTTCAAAATTGCACCTTGCAATGCGGAGAAATTACTGTTTGTGCATTTACAATATTCATTGATTTTTGCCATTGAAAAACATCATGTTATTCATATACCAGAAATGATTGAAGCTACTGACTGAATGAAAGGAGCTGGCATCTCACTCTCTTTGAATCTTCTTTATCATGCTAAGAGGAGCTTGAAAAAGCAAAAAATTTCAGAATTGCACCTCGCAATGCGGAGAAATTACTGTTTGTGCATTTACAATATTCATTGATTTTTGCCATTGAAAAACGTCCAGAAATGATTGAAGCTACTGACTGAATGAAAGGAGCTGGCATCTCACTCTCTTTGAATCTTCTTTATCATGCTAAGAGGAGCAGGAAAAAGCAAAAAATTTCAGAATTGCACCTTGCAATGCGGAGAAATTGCTGTTTGTGCATTTACAAAATTCATTGATTTTTGCCATTGAAAAACATCATGTTATTCATATACCAGAAATGTTTGACGCTACTGACTGAATGAAAGGAGCTGGCATCTCACTCTCTTTGAATCTTCTTTATCATGCTAAGAGGAGCAGGAAAAAGCAAAAAATTTCAGAATTGCACCTTGCAATGCGGAGAAATTACTGTTTGTGCATTTACAATATTCATTGATTTTTCCAATTGAAAAACGTCCAGAAATGATTGAAGCTACTGACTGAATGAAAGGAGCTGGCATCTCACTCTCTTTGAATCTTCTTTATCATGCTAAGAGGAGCAGGAAAAAGCAAAAAATTTCAGAATTGCACCTTGCAATGCGGAGAAATTACTGTTTGTGCATTTACAATATACATTGATTTTTGCCATTGAAAAACGTCCAGAAATGATTGAAGCTACTGACTGAATGAAAGGAGCTGGCATCTCACTCTCTTTAAATCTTCTTTATCATGCTAAGAGGAGCAGGAAAAAGCAAAAAATTTCAGAATTGCACCTTGCAATGCGGAGAAATTACTGTTTGTGCATTTACAATATTCATTGATTTTTGCCATTGAAAAACGTCCAGAAATGATTGAAGCTACTGACTGAATGAAAGGAGCTGGCATCTCACTCTCTTTGAATCTTCTTTATCATGCTAAGAGGAGCAGGAAAAAGCAAAAAATTTCAGAATTGCACCTTGCAATGCGGAGAAATTACTGTTTGTGCATTTACAATATTCATTGATTTTTGCCATTGAAAAACATCATGTTATTCATATACCAGAAATGATTGAAGCTACTGACTGAATGAAAGGAGCTGGCATCTCACTCTCTTTGAATCTTCTTTATCATGCTAAGAGGAGCAGGAAAAGGCAAAAAATTTCAGAATTGCACCTTGCAATGCGGAGAAATTACTGTTTGTGCATTTACAATATTCATTGATTTTTGCCATTGAAAAACATCATGTTATTCATATACCAGAAATGTTTGAAGCTACTGACTGAATGAAAGGAGCTGGCATCTCACTCTCTTTGAATCTTCTTTATCATGCTAAGAGGAGCAGGAAAAAGCAAAAAATTTCAGAATTGCACCTTGCAATGCGAATAAATTACTGTTTGTGCATTTACAATATTCATTGATTTTTGCCATTGAAAAACATCATGTTATTCATATACCAGAAATGATTGAAGCTACTGACTGAATGAAAGGAGCTGGCATCTCACTCTCTTTGAATCTTCTTTATCATGCTAAGAGGAGCAGGAAAAAGCAAAAAATTTCAGAATTGCACCTTGCAATGCGGAGAAATTACTGTTTGTGCATTTACAATATTCATTGATTTTTGCCATTGAAAAACATCATGTTATTCATATACCAGAAATGATTGAAGCTACTGACTGAATGAAAGGAGCTGGCATCTCACTCTCTTTGAATCTTCTTTATCATGCTAAGAGGAGCTTGAAAAAGCAAAAAATTTCAGAATTGCACCTCGCAATGCGGAGAAATTACTGTTTGTGCATTTACAATATTCATTGATTTTTGCCATTGAAAAACGTCCAGAAATGATTGAAGCTACTGACTGAATGAAAGGAGCTGGCATCTCACTCTCTTTGAATCTTCTTTATCATGCTAAGAGGAGCAGGAAAAAGCAAAAAATTTCAGAATTGCACCTTGCAATGCGGAGAAATTGCTGTTTGTGCATTTACAAAATTCATTGATTTTTGCCATTGAAAAACATCATGTTATTCATATACCAGAAATGTTTGAAGCTACTGACTGAATGAAAGGAGCTGGCATCTCACTCTCTTTGAATCTTCTTTATCATGCTAAGAGGAGCAGGAAAAAGCAAAAAATTTCAGAATTGCACCTTGCAATGCGGAGAAATTACTGTTTGTGCATTTACAATATTCATTGATTTTTGCCATTGAAAAACGTCCAGAAATGATTGAAGCTACTGACTGAATGAAAGGAGCTGGCATCTCACTCTCTTTGAATCTTCTTTATCATGCTAAGAGGAGCAGGAAAAAGCAAAAAATTTCAGAATTGCACCTTGCAATGCGGAGAAATTACTGTTTGTGCATTTACAATATACATTGATTTTTGCCATTGAAAAACGTCCAGAAATGATTGAAGCTACTGACTGAATGAAAGGAGCTGGCATCTCACTCTCTTTAAATCTTCTTTATCATGCTAAGAGGAGCAGGAAAAAGCAAAAAATTTCAGAATTGCACCTTGCAATGCGGAGAAATTACTGTTTGTGCATTTACAATATTCATTGATTTTTGCCATTGAAAAACGTCCAGAAATGATTGAAGCTACTGACTGAATGAAAGGAGCTGGCATCTCACTCTCTTTGAATCTTCTTTATCATGCTAAGAGGAGCAGGAAAAAGCAAAAAATTTCAGAATTGCACCTTGCAATGCGGAGAAATTACTGTTTGTGCATTTACAATATTCATTGATTTTTGCCATTGAAAAACATCATGTTATTCATATACCAGAAATGTTTGAAGCTACTGACTGAATGAAAGGAGCTGGCATGTCACTCTCTTTGAATCTTCTTTATCATGCTAAGAGGAGCAGGAAAAAGCAAAAAATTTCAGAATTGCACCTTGCAATGCGGAGAAATTACTGTTTGTGCATTTACAATATTCATTGATTTTTGCCATTGAAAAACGTCCAGAAATGATTGAAGCTACTGACTGAATGAAAGGAGCTGGCATCTCACTCTCTTTGAATCTTCTTTATCATGCTAAGAGGAGCAGGAAAAAGCAAAAAATTTCAGAATTGCACCTTGCAATGCGGAGAAATTACTGTTTGTGCATTTACAATATTCATTGATTTTTGCCATTGAAATACATCATGTTATTCATATACCAGAAATGATTGAAGCTACTGACTGAATGAAAGGAGCTGGCATCTCACTCTCTTTGAATCTTCTTTATCATGCTAAGAGGAGCAGGAAAAAGCAAAAAATTTCAGAATTGCACCTTGCAATGCGGAGAAATTACTGTTTGTGCATTTACAATATTCATTGATTTTTGCCATTGAAAAACGTCCAGAAATGATTGAAGCTACTGACTGAATGAAAGGAGCTGGCAACTCACTCTCTTTGAATCTTCTTTATCATGCTAAGAGGAGCAGGAAAAAGCAAAAAATTTCAGAATTGCACCTTGCAATGCGGAGAAATTACTGTTTGTGCATTTACAATATTCATTGATTTTTGCCATTGAAAAACATCATGTTATTCATATACCAGAAATGTTTGAAGCTACTGACTGAATGAAAGGAGCTGGAATCTCACTCTCTTTGAATCTTCTTTATCATGCTAAGAGGAGCAGGAAAAAGCAAAAAATTTCAGAATTGCACCTTGCAATGCGGAGAAATTACTGTTTGTGCATTTACAATATTCATTGATTTTTGCCATTGAAAAACGTCCAGAAATGATTGAAGCTACTGACTGAATGAAAGGAGCTGGCATCTCACTCTCTTTGAATCTTCTTTATCATGCTAAGAGGAGCAGGAAAAGGCAAAAAATTTCAGAATTGCACCTTGCAATGCGGAGAAATTACTGTTTGTGCATTTACAATATTCATTGATTTTTGCCATTGAAAAACATCATGTTATTCATATACCAGAAATGTTTGAAGCTACTGACTGAATGAAAGGAGCTGGCATCTCACTCTCTTTGAATCTTCTTTATCATGCTAAGAGGAGCAGGAAAAACCAAAAAATTTCAGAATTGCACCTTGCAATGCGAATAAATTACTGTTTGTGCATTTACAATATTCATTGATTTTTGCCATTGAAAAACATCATGTTATTCATATACCAGAAATGATTGAAGCTACTGACTGAATGAAAGGAGCTGGCATCTCACTCTCTTTGAATCTTCTTTATCATGCTAAGAGGAGCAGGAAAAAGCAAAACATTTCAGAATTGCACCTTGCAATGCGGAGAAATTACTGTTTGTGCATTTACAATATTCATTGATTTTTGCCATTGAAAAACATCATGTTATTCACATACCAGAAATGATTGAAGCTACTGACTGAATGAAAGGAGCTGGCATCTCACTCTCTTTGAATCTTCTTTATCATGCTAAGAGGAGCAGGAAAAAGCAAAAAATTTCAGAATTGCACCTCGCAATGCGGAGAAATTACTGTTTGTGCATTTACAATATTCATTGATTTTTGCCATTGAAAAACGTCCAGAAATGATTGAAGCTACTGACTGAATGAAAGGAGCTGGCATCTCACTCTCTTTGAATCTTCTTTATCATGCTAAGAGGAGCAGGAAAAAGCAAAAAAATTTCAGAATTGCACCTTGCAATGCGGAGAAATTGCTGTTTGTGCATTTACAAAATTCATTGATTTTTGCCATTGAAAAACATCATGTTATTCATATACCAGAAATGTTTGAAGCTACTGACTGAATGAAAGGAGCTGGCATCTCACTCTCTTTGAATCTTCTTTATCATGCTAAGAGGAGCAGGAAAAAGCAAAAAATTTCAGAATTGCACCTTGCAATGCGGAGAAATTACTGTTTGTGCATTTACAATATTCATTGATTTTTGCCATTGAAAAACGTCCAGAAATGATTGAAGCTACTGACTGAATGAAAGGAGCTGGCATCTCACTCTCTTTGAATCTTCTTTATCATGCTAAGAGGAGCAGGAAAAAGCAAAAAATTTCAGAATTGCACCTTGCAATGCGGAGAAATTACTGTTTGTGCATTTACAATATTCATTGATTTTTGCCATTGAAAAACGTCCAGAAATGATTGAAGCTACTGACTGAATGAAAGGAGCTGGCATCTCACTCTCTTTGAAACTTCTTTATCATGCTAAGAGGAGCAGGAAAAAGCAAAAAATTTCAGAATTGCACCTTGCAATGCGGAGAAATTACTGTTTGTGCATTTACAATATTCATTGATTTTTGCCGTTGAAAAACGTCCAGAAATGATTGAAGCTACTGACTGAATGAAAGGAGCTGGCATCTCACTCTCTTTGAATCTTCTTTATCATGCTAAGAGGAGCAGGAAAAAGCAAAAAATTTCAGAATTGCACCTTGCAATGCGGAGAAATTACTGTTTGTGCATTTACAATATTCATTGATTTTTGCCATTGAAAAACATCCAGAAATGATTGAAGCTACTGACTGAATGAAAGGAGCTGGCATCTCACTCTCTTTGAATCTTCTTTATCATGCTAAGAGGAGCAGGAAAAAGCAAAAAATTTCAGAATTGCACCTTGCAATGCGGAGAAATTACTGTTTGTGCATTTACAATATTCATTGATTTTTGCCATTGTTAAACATCATGTTATTCATATGCCAGAAATGATTGAAGCTACTGACTGAATGAAAGGAGCTGGCATCTCACTCTCTTTGAATCTTCTTTATCATGCTAAGAGGAGCAGGAAAAAGCAAAAAATTTCAGAATTGCACCTTGCAATGTGGAGAAATTACTGTTTGTGCATTTACAATATTCATTGATTTTTGCCATTGAAAAACGTCCAGAAATGTTTGAAGCTACTGACTGAATGAAAGGAGCTGGCATCTCACTCTCTTTGAATCTTCTTTATCATGCTAAGAGGAGCAGGAAAAAGCAAAAAATTTCAGAATTGCACCTTGCAATGCGGAGAAATTACTGTTTGTGCATTTACAATATTCATTGATTTTTGCCATTGAAAAACATCATGTTATTCATATACCAGAAATGATTGAAGCTACTGACTGAATGAAAGGAGCTGGCATCTCACTCTCTTTGAATCTTCTTTATCATGCTAAGAGGAGCAGGAAAAAGCAAAAAATTTCAGAATTGCACCTTGCAATGCGGAGAAATTACTGTTTGTGCATTTACAATATTCATTGATTTTTGCCATTGAAAAACGTCCAGAAATGATTGAAGCTACTGACTGAATGAAAGGAGCTGGCATCTCACTCTCTTTGAATCTTCTTTATCATGCTAAGAGGAGCAGGAAAAAGCAAAAAATTTCAGAATTGCACCTTGCAATGCGGAGAAATTACTGTTTGTGCATTTACAATATTCATTGATTTTTGCCATTGAAAAACATCATGTTATTCATATACCAGAAATGATTGAAGCTACTGACTGAATGAAAGGAGCTGGCATCTCACTCTCTTTGAATCTTCTTTTTCATGCTAAGAGGAGCAGGAAAAAGTAAAAAATTTCAGAATTGCACCTTGCAATGCGGAGAAATTACTGTTTGTGCATTTACAATATTCATTGATTTTTGCCATTGAAAAACGTCCAGAAATGATTGAAGCTACTGACTGAATGAAAGGAGCTGGCATCTCAGTCTCTTTGAATCTTCTTTATCATGCTAAGAGGAGCAGGAAAAAGCAAAAAATTTCAGAATTGCACCTTGCAATGCGGAGAAATTACTGCTTGTGCATTTACAATATTCATTGATTTTTGCCGTTGAAAAACGTCCAGAAATGATTGAAGCTACTGACTGAATGAAAGGAGCTGGCATCTCACTCTCTTTGAATCTTCTTTATCATGCTAAGAGGAGCAGGAAAAAGCAAAAAATTTCAGAATTGCACCTTGCAATGCGGAGAAATTACTGTTTGTGCATTTACAATATTCATTGATTTTTGCCATTGAAAAACATCCAGAAATGATTGAAGCTACTGACTGAATGAAAGGAGCTGGCATCTCACTCTCTTTGAATCTTCTTTATCATGCTAAGAGGAGCAGGAAAAAGCAAAAAATTTCAGAATTGCACCTTGCAATGCGGAGAAATTACTGTTTGTGCATTTACAATATTCATTGATTTTTGCCATTGTTAAACATCATGTTATTCATATACCAGAAATGATTGAAGCTACTGACTGAATGAAAGGAGCTGGCATCTCACTCTCTTTGAATCTTCTTTATCATGCTAAGAGGAGCAGGAAAAAGCAAAAAATTTCAGAATTGCACCTTGCAATGCGGAGAAATTACTGTTTGTGCATTTACAATATTCATTGATTTTTGCCATTGAAAAACGTCCAGAAATGTTTGAAGCTACTGACTGAATGAAAGGAGCTGGCATCTCACTCTCTTTGAATCTTCTTTATCATGCTAAGAGGAGCAGGAAAAAGCAAAAAATTTCAGAATTGCACCTTGCAATGCGGAGAAATTACTGTTTGTGCATTTACAATATTCATTGATTTTTGCCATTGAAAAACGTCCAGAAATGATTGAAGCTACTGACTGAATGAAAGGAGCTGGCATCTCACTCTCTTTGAATCTTCTTTATCATGCTAAGAGGAGCAGGAAAATGCAAAAAATTTCAGAATTGCTCCTTGCAATGCGGAGAAATTACTGTTTGTGCATTTACAATATTCATTGATTTTTGCCATTGAAAAACATCATGTTATTCATATACCAGAAATGTTTGAAGCTACTGACTGAATGAAAGGAGCTGGCATGTCACTCTCTTTGAATCTTCTTTATCATGCTAAAAGGAGCAGGAAAAAGCAAACAATTTCAGAATTGCACCTTGCAATGCGGAGAAATTACTGTTTGTGCATTTACAATATTCATTGATTTTTGCCATTGAAAAACGTCCAGAAATGATTGAAGCTACTGACTGAATGAAAGGAGCTGGCATCTCACTCTCTTTGAATCTTCTTTATCATGCTAAGAGGAGCAGGAAAAAGCAAAAAATTTCAGAATTGCACCTTGCAATGCGGAGAAATTACTGTTTGTGCATTTACAATATTCATTGATTTTTGCCATTGAAAAACATCATGTTATTCATATACCAGAAATGATTGAAGCTACTGACTGAATGAAAGGAGCTGGCATCTCACTCTCTTTGAATCTTCTTTATCATGCTAAGAGGAGCAGGAAAAAGCAAAAAATTTCAGAATTGCACCTTGCAATGCGGAGAAATTACTGTTTGTGCATTTACAATATTCATTGATTTTTGCCATTGAAAAATGTCCAGAAATGATTGAAGCTACTGACTGAATGAAAGGAGCTGGCATCTCACTCTCTTTGAATCTTCTTTATCATGCTAAGAGGAGCAGGAAAAAGCAAAAAATTTCAGAATTGCACCTTGCAATGCGGAGAAATTACTGTTTGTGCATTTACAATATTCATTGATTTTTGCCATTGAAAAACATCATGTTATTCATATACCAGAAATGTTTGAAGCTACTGACTGAATGAAAGGAGCTGGCATCTCACTCTCTTTGAATCTTCTTTATCATGCTAAGAGGAGCAGGAAAAAGCAAAAAATTTCAGAATTGCACCTTGCAATGCGGAGAAATTACTGTTTGTGCATTTACAATATTCATTGATTTTTGCCATTGAAAAACGTCCAGAAATGATTGAAGCTACTGACTGAATGAAAGGAGCTGGCATCTCACTCTCTTTGAATCTTCTTTATCATGCTAAGAGGAGCAGGAAAAGGCAAAAAAATTCAGAATTGCACCTTGCAATGCGGAGAAATTACTGTTTGTGCATTTACAATATTCATTGATTTTTGCCATTGAAAAACATCATGTTATTCATATACCAGAAATGTTTGAAGCTACTGACTGAATGAAAGGAGCTGGCATCTCACTCTCTTTGAATCTTCTTTATCATGCTAAGAGGAGCAGGAAAAAGCAAAAAATTTCAGAATTGCACCTTGCAATGCGAATAAATTACTGTTTGTGCATTTACAATATTCATTGATTTTTGCCATTGAAAAACATCATGTTATTCATATACCAGAAATGATTGAAGCTACTGACTGAATGAAAGGAGCTGGCATCTCACTCTCTTTGAATCTTCTTTATCATGCTAAGAGGAGCAGGAAAAAGCAAAAAATTTCAGAATTGCACCTTGCAATGCGGAGAAATTACTGTTTGTGCATTTACAATATTCATTGATTTTTGCCATTGAAAAACATCATGTTATTCATATACCAGAAATGATTGAAGCTACTGACTAAATGAAAGGAGCTGGCATCTCACTCTCTTTGAATCTTCTTTATCATGCTAAGAGGAGCAGGAAAAAGCAAAAAATTTCAGAATTGCACCTCGCAATGCGGAGAAATTACTGTTTGTGCATTTACAATATTCATTGATTTTTGCCATTGAAAAACGTCCAGAAATGATTGAAGCTACTGACTGAATGAAAGGAGCTGGCATCTCACTCTCTTTGAATCTTCTTTATCATGCTAAGAGGAGCAGGAAAAAGCAAAAAATTTCAGAATTGCACCTTGCAATGCGGAGAAATTGCTGTTTGTGCATTTACAAAATTCATTGATTTTTGCCATTGAAAAACATCATGTTATTCATATACCAGAAATGTTTGAAGCTACTGACTGAATGAAAGGAGCTGGCATCTCACTCTCTTTGAATCTTCTTTATCATGCTAAGAGGAGCAGGAAAAAGCAAAAAATTTCAGAATTGCACCTTGCAATGCGGAGAAATTACTGTTTGTGCATTTACAATATTCATTGATTTTTGCCATTGAAAAACGTCCAGAAATGATTGAAGCTACTGACTGAATGAAAGGAGCTGGCATCTCACTCTCTTTGAATCTTCTTTATCATGCTAAGAGGAGCAGGAAAAAGCAAAAAATTTCAGAATTGCACCTTGCAATGCGGAGAAATTACTGTTTGTGCATTTACAATATTCATTGATTTTTGCCATTGAAAAACGTCCAGAAATGATTGAACCTACCGACTGAATGAAAGGAGCTGGCATCTCACTCTCTTTGAATCTTCTTTATCATGCTAAGAGGAGCAGGAAAAAGCAAAAAATTTCAGAATTGCACCTTGCAATGCGGAGAAATTACTGTTTGTGCATTTACAATATTCATTGATTTTTGCCATTGAAAAACGTCCAGAAATGATTGAAGCTACTGACTGAATGAAAGGAGCTGGCATCTCACTCTCTTTGAATCTTCTTTATCATGCTAAGAGGAGCAGGAAAAAGCAAAAAATTTCAGAATTGCACCTTGCAATGCGGAGAAATTACTGTTTGTGCATTTACAATATTCATTGATTTTTGCCATTGAAAAACATCATGTTATTCATATACCAGAAATGTTTGAAGCTACTGACTGAATGAAAGGAGCTGGCATGTCACTCTCTTTGAATCTTCTTTATCATGCTAAGAGGAGCAGGAAAAAGCAAAAAATTTCAGAATTGCACCTTGCAATGCGGAGAAATTACTGTTTGTGCATTTACAATATTCATTGATTTTTGCCATTGAAAAACGTCCAGAAATGATTGAAGCTACTGACTGAATGAAAGGAGCTGGCATCTCACTCTCTTTGAATCTTCTTTATCATGCTAAGAGGAGCAGGAAAAAGCAAAAAATTTCAGAATTGCACCTTGCAATGCGGAGAAATTACTGTTTGTGCATTTACAATATTCATTGATTTTTGCCATTGAAAAACATCATGTTATTCATATACCAGAAATGATTGAAGCTACTGACTGAATGAAAGGAGCTGGCATCTCACTCTCTTTGAATCTTCTTTATCATGCTAAGAGGAGCAGGAAAAAGCAAAAAATTTCAGAATTGCACCTTGCAATGCGGAGAAATTACTGTTTGTGCATTTACAATATTCATTGATTTTTGCCATTGAAAAACGTCCAGAAATGATTGAAGCTACTGACTGAATGAAAGGAGCTGGCATCTCACTCTCTTTGAATCTTCTTTATCATGCTAAGAGGAGCAGGAAAAAGCAAAAAATTTCAGAATTGCACCTTGCAATGCGGAGAAATTACTGTTTGTGCATTTACAATATTCATTGATTTTTGCCATTGAAAAACATCATGTTATTCATATACCAGAAATGATTGAAGCTACTGACTGAATGAAAGGAGCTGGCATCTCACTCTCTTTGAATCTTCTTTATCATGCTAAGAGGAGCAGGAAAAAGCAAAAAATTTCAGAATTGCACCTTGCAATGCGGAGAAATTACTGTTTGTGCATTTACAATATTCATTGATTTTTGCCATTGAAAAACATCATGTTATTCATATACCAGAAATGATTGAAGCTACTGACTAAATGAAAGGAGCTGGCATCTCACTCTCTTTGAATCTTCTTTATCATGCTAAGAGGAGCAGGAAAAAGCAAAAAATTTCAGAATTGCACCTCGCAATGCGGAGAAATTACTGTTTGTGCATTTACAATATTCATTGATTTTTGCCATTGAAAAACGTCCAGAAATGATTGAAGCTACTGACTGAATGAAAGGAGCTGGCATCTCACTCTCTTTGAATCTTCTTTATCATGCTAAGAGGAGCAGGAAAAAGCAAAAAATTTCAGAATTGCACCTTGCAATGCGGAGAAATTGCTGTTTGTGCATTTACAAAATTCATTGATTTTTGCCATTGAAAAACATCATGTTATTCATATACCAGAAATGTTTGAAGCTACTGACTGAATGAAAGGAGCTGGCATCTCACTCTCTTTGAATCTTCTTTATCATGCTAAGAGGAGCAGGAAAAAGCAAAAAATTTCAGAATTGCACCTTGCAATGCGGAGAAATTACTGTTTGTGCATTTACAATATTCATTGATTTTTGCCATTGAAAAACGTCCAGAAATGATTGAAGCTACTGACTGAATGAAAGGAGCTGGCATCTCACTCTCTTTGAATCTTCTTTATCATGCTAAGAGGAGCAGGAAAAAGCAAAAAATTTCAGAATTGCACCTTGCAATGCGGAGAAATTACTGTTTGTGCATTTACAATATTCATTGATTTTTGCCATTGAAAAACGTCCAGAAATGATTGAACCTACCGACTGAATGAAAGGAGCTGGCATCTCACTCTCTTTGAATCTTCTTTATCATGCTAAGAGGAGCAGGAAAAAGCAAAAAATTTCAGAATTGCACCTTGCAATGCGGAGAAATTACTGTTTGTGCATTTACAATATTCATTGATTTTTGCCATTGAAAAACGTCCAGAAATGATTGAAGCTACTGACTGAATGAAAGGAGCTGGCATCTCACTCTCTTTGAATCTTCTTTATCATGCTAAGAGGAGCAGGAAAAAGCAAAAAATTTCAGAATTGCACCTTGCAATGCGGAGAAATTACTGTTTGTGCATTTACAATATTCATTGATTTTTGCCATTGAAAAACATCATGTTATTCATATACCAGAAATGTTTGAAGCTACTGACTGAATGAAAGGAGCTGGCATGTCACTCTCTTTGAATCTTCTTTATCATGCTAAGAGGAGCAGGAAAAAGCAAAAAATTTCAGAATTGCACCTTGCAATGCGGAGAAATTACTGTTTGTGCATTTACAATATTCATTGATTTTTGCCATTGAAAAACGTCCAGAAATGATTGAAGCTACTGACTGAATGAAAGGAGCTGGCATCTCACTCTCTTTGAATCTTCTTTATCATGCTAAGAGGAGCAGGAAAAAGCAAAAAATTTCAGAATTGCACCTTGCAATGCGGAGAAATTACTGTTTGTGCATTTACAATATTCATTGATTTTTGCCATTGAAAAACATCATGTTATTCATATACCAGAAATGATTGAAGCTACTGACTGAATGAAAGGAGCTGGCATCTCACTCTCTTTGAATCTTCTTTATCATGCTAAGAGGAGCAGGAAAAAGCAAAAAATTTCAGAATTGCACCTTGCAATGCGGAGAAATTACTGTTTGTGCATTTACAATATTCATTGATTTTTGCCATTGAAAAACGTCCAGAAATGATTGAAGCTACTGACTGAATGAAAGGAGCTGGCATCTCACTCTCTTTGAATCTTCTTTATCATGCTAAGAGGAGCAGGAAAAAGCAAAAAATTTCAGAATTGCACCTTGCAATGCGGAGAAATTACTGTTTGTGCATTTACAATATTCATTGATTTTTGCCATTGAAAAACATCATGTTATTCATATACCAGAAATGTTTGAAGCTACTGACTGAATGAAAGGAGCTGGAATCTCACTCTCTTTGAATCTTCTTTATCATGCTAAGAGGAGCAGGAAAAAGCAAAAAATTTCAGAATTGCACCTTGCAATGCGGAGAAATTACTGTTTGTGCATTTACAATATTCATTGATTTTTGCCATTGAAAAACGTCCAGAAATGATTGAAGCTACTGACTGAATGAAAGGAGCTGGCATCTCACTCTCTTTGAATCTTCTTTATCATGCTAAGAGGAGCAGGAAAAGGCAAAAAATTTCAGAATTGCACCTTGCAATGCGGAGAAATTACTGTTTGTGCATTTACAATATTCATTGATTTTTGCCATTGAAAAACATCATGTTATTCATATACCAGAAATGTTTGAAGCTACTGACTGAATGAAAGGAGCTGGCATCTCACTCTCTTTGAATCTTCTTTATCATGCTAAGAGGAGCAGGAAAAACCAAAAAATTTCAGAATTGCACCTTGCAATGCGAATAAATTACTGTTTGTGCATTTACAATATTCATTGATTTTTGCCATTGAAAAACATCATGTTATTCATATACCAGAAATGATTGAAGCTACTGACTGAATGAAAGGAGCTGGCATGTCACTCTCTTTGAATCTTCTTTATCATGCTAAGAGGAGCAGGAAAAAGCAAAAAATTTCAGAATTGCACCTTGCAATGCGGAGAAATTACTGTTTGTGCATTTACAATATTCATTGATTTTTGCCATTGAAAAACGTCCAGAAATGATTGAAGCTACTGACTGAATGAAAGGAGCTGGCATCTCACTCTCTTTGAATCTTCTTTATCATGCTAAGAAGAGCAGGAAAAAGCAAAAAATTTCAGAATTGCACCTTGCAATGCGGAGAAATTACTGTTTGTGCATTTACAATATTCATTGATTTTTGCCATTGAAAAACATCATGTTATTCATATACCAGAAATGATTGAAGCTACTGACTGAATGAAAGGAGCTGGCATCTCACTCTCTTTGAATCTTCTTTATCATGCTAAGAGGAGCAGGAAAAAGCAAAAAATTTCAGAATTGCACCTTGCAATGCGGAGAAATTACTGTTTGTGCATTTACAATATTCATTGATTTTTGCCATTGAAAAACGTCCAGAAATGATTGAAGCTACTGACTGAATGAAAGGAGCTGGCATCTCACTCTCTTTGAATCTTCTTTATCATGCTAAGAGGAGCAGGAAAAAGCAAAAAATTTCAGAATTGCACCTTGCAATGCGGAGAAATTACTGTTTGTGCATTTACAATATTCATTGATTTTTGCGATTGAAAAACATCATGTTATTCATATACCAGAAATGTTTGAAGCTACTGACTGAATGAAAGGAGCTGGAATCTCACTCTCTTTGAATCTTCTTTATCATGCTAAGAGGAGCAGGAAAAAGCAAAAAATTTCAGAATTGCACCTTGCAATGCGGAGAAATTACTGTTTGTGCATTTACAATATTCATTGATTTTTGCCATTGAAAAACGTCCAGAAATGATTGAAGCTACTGACTGAATGAAAGGAGCTGGCATCTCACTCTCTTTGAATCTTCTTTATCATGCTAAGAGGAGCAGGAAAAGGCAAAAAATTTCAGAATTGCACCTTGCAATGCGGAGAAATTACTGTTTGTGCATTTACAATATTCATTGATTTTTGCCATTGAAAAACATCATGTTATTCATATACCAGAAATGTTTGAAGCTACTGACTGAATGAAAGGAGCTGGCATCTCACTCTCTTTGAATCTTCTTTATCATGCTAAGAGGAGCAGGAAAAACCAAAAAATTTCAGAATTGCACCTTGCAATGCGAATAAATTACTGTTTGTGCATTTACAATATTCATTGATTTTTGCCATTGAAAAACATCATGTTATTCATATACCAGAAATGATTGAAGCTACTGACTGAATGAAAGGAGCTGGCATCTCACTCTCTTTGAATCTTCTTTATCATGCTAAGAGGAGCAGGAAAAAGCAAAACATTTCAGAATTGCACCTTGCAATGCGGAGAAATTACTGTTTGTGCATTTACAATATTCATTGATTTTTGCCATTGAAAAACATCCAGAAATGATTGAAGCTACTGACTGAATGAAAGGAGCTGGCATCTCACTCTCTTTGAATCTTCTTTTTCATGCTAAGAGGAGCAGGAAAAAGTAAAAAATTTCAGAATTGCACCTTGCAATGCGGAGAAATTACTGTTTGTGCATTTACAATATTCATTGATTTTTGCCATTGAAAAACGTCCAGAAATGATTGAAGCTACTGACTGAATGAAAGGAGCTGGCATCTCAGTCTCTTTGAATCTTCTTTATCATGCTAAGAGGAGCAGGAAAAAGCAAAAAATTTCAGAATTGCACCTTGCAATGCGGAGAAATTACTGCTTGTGCATTTACAATATTCATTGATTTTTGCCATTGAAAAACGTCCAGAAATGATTGAAGCTACTGACTGAATGAAAGGAGCTGGCATCTCACTCTCTTTGAATCTTCTTTATCATGCTAAGAGGAGCAGGAAAAAGCAAAAAATTTCAGAATTGCACCTTGCAATACGGAGAAATTACTGTTTGTGCATTTACAATATTCATTGATTTTTGCCATTGAAAAACGTCCAGAAATGATTGAAGCTACTGACTGAATGAAAGGAGCTGGCATCTCACTCTGTTTGAATCTTCTTTATCATGCTAAGAGGAGCAGGAAAAAGCAAAAAATTTCAGAATTGCACCTTGCAATGCGGAGAAATTACTGTTTGTGCATTTACAATATTCATTGATTTTTGCCATTGAAAAACGTCCAGAAATGATTGAAGCTACTGACTGAATGAAAGGAGCTGGCATCTCACTCTCTTTGAATCTTCTTTATCATGCTAAGAGGAGCAGGAAAAAGCAAAAAATTTCAGAATTGCACCTTGCAATGCGGAGAAATTACTGTTTGTGCATTTACAATATTCATTGATTTTTGCCGTTGAAAAACGTCCAGAAATGATTGAAGCTACTGACTGAATGAAAGGAGCTGGCATCTCACTCTCTTTGAATCTTCTTTATCATGCTAAGAGGAGCAGGAAAAAGCAAAAAATTTCAGAATTGCTCCTTGCAATGCGGAGAAATTACTGTTTGTGCATTTACAATATTCATTGATTTTTGCCATTGAAAAACATCCAGAAATGATTGAAGCTACTGACTGAATGAAAGGAGCTGGCATCTCACTCTCTTTGAATCTTCTTTATCATGCTAAGAGGAGCAGGAAAAAGCAAAAAATTTCAGAATTGCACCTTGCAATGCGGAGAAATTACTGTTTGTGCATTTACAATATTCATTGATTTTTGCCATTGTTAAACATCATGTTATTCATATACCAGAAATGATTGAAGCTACTGACTGAATGAAAGGAGCTGGCATCTCACTCTCTTTGAATCTTCTTTATCATGCTAAGAGGAGCAGGAAAAAGCAAAAAATTTCAGAATTGCACCTTGCAATGCGGAGAAATTACTGTTTGTGCATTTACAATATTCATTGATTTTTGCCATTGAAAAACGTCCAGAAATGTTTGAAGCTACTGACTGAATGAAAGGAGCTGGCATCTCACTCTCTTTGAATCTTCTTTATCATGCTAAGAGGAGCAGGAAAAGGCAAAAAATTTCAGAATTGCACCTTGCAATGCGGAGAAATTACTGTTTGTGCATTTACAATATTCATTGATTTTTGCCATTGAAAAACATCATGTTATTCATATACCAGAAATGTTTGAAGCTACTGACTGAATGAAAGGAGCTGGCATCTCACTCTCTTTGAATCTTCTTTATCATGCTAAGAGGAGCAGGAAAAACCAAAAAATTTCAGAATTGCACCTTGCAATGCGAATAAATTACTGTTTGTGCATTTACAATATTCATTGATTTTTGCCATTGAAAAACATCATGTTATTCATATACCAGAAATGATTGAAGCTACTGACTGAATGAAAGGAGCTGGCATGTCACTCTCTTTGAATCTTCTTTATCATGCTAAGAGGAGCAGGAAAAAGCAAAAAATTTCAGAATTGCACCTTGCAATGCGGAGAAATTACTGTTTGTGCATTTACAATATTCATTGATTTTTGCCATTGAAAAACGTCCAGAAATGATTGAAGCTACTGACTGAATGAAAGGAGCTGGCATCTCACTCTCTTTGAATCTTCTTTATCATGCTAAGAGGAGCAGGAAAAAGCAAAAAATTTCAGAATTGCACCTTGCAATGCGGAGAAATTACTGTTTGTGCATTTACAATATTCATTGATTTTTGCCATTGAAAAACATCATGTTATTCATATACCAGAAATGATTGAAGCTACTGACTGAATGAAAGGAGCTGGCATCTCACTCTCTTTGAATCTTCTTTATCATGCTAAGAGGAGCAGGAAAAAGCAAAAAATTTCAGAATTGCACCTTGCAATGCGGAGAAATTACTGTTTGTGCATTTACAATATTCATTGATTTTTGCCATTGAAAAACGTCCAGAAATGATTGAAGCTACTGACTGAATGAAAGGAGCTGGCATCTCACTCTCTTTGAATCTTCTTTATCATGCTAAGAGGAGCAGGAAAAAGCAAAAAATTTCAGAATTGCACCTTGCAATGCGGAGAAATTACTGTTTGTGCATTTACAATATTCATTGATTTTTGCGATTGAAAAACATCATGTTATTCATATACCAGAAATGTTTGAAGCTACTGACTGAATGAAAGGAGCTGGAATCTCACTCTCTTTGAATCTTCTTTATCATGCTAAGAGGAGCAGGAAAAAGCAAAAAATTTCAGAATTGCACCTTGCAATGCGGAGAAATTACTGTTTGTGCATTTACAATATTCATTGATTTTTGCCATTGAAAAACGTCCAGAAATGATTGAAGCTACTGACTGAATGAAAGGAGCTGGCATCTCACTCTCTTTGAATCTTCTTTATCATGCTAAGAGGAGCAGGAAAAGGCAAAAAATTTCAGAATTGCACCTTGCAATGCGGAGAAATTACTGTTTGTGCATTTACAATATTCATTGATTTTTGCCATTGAAAAACATCATGTTATTCATATACCAGAAATGTTTGAAGCTACTGACTGAATGAAAGGAGCTGGCATCTCACTCTCTTTGAATCTTCTTTATCATGCTAAGAGGAGCAGGAAAAACCAAAAAATTTCAGAATTGCACCTTGCAATGCGAATAAATTACTGTTTGTGCATTTACAATATTCATTGATTTTTGCCATTGAAAAACATCATGTTATTCATATACCAGAAATGATTGAAGCTACTGACTGAATGAAAGGAGCTGGCATCTCACTCTCTTTGAATCTTCTTTATCATGCTAAGAGGAGCAGGAAAAAGCAAAACATTTCAGAATTGCACCTTGCAATGCGGAGAAATTACTGTTTGTGCATTTACAATATTCATTGATTTTTGCCATTGAAAAACATCCAGAAATGATTGAAGCTACTGACTGAATGAAAGGAGCTGGCATCTCACTCTCTTTGAATCTTCTTTATCATGCTAAGAGGAGCAGGAAAAAGCAAAAAATTTCAGAATTGCACCTTGCAATGCGGAGAAATTACTGTTTGTGCATTTACAATATTCATTGATTTTTGCCATTGTTAAACATCATGTTATTCATATACCAGAAATGATTGAAGCTACTGACTGAATGAAAGGAGCTGGCATCTCACTCTCTTTGAATCTTCTTTATCATGCTAAGAGGAGCAGGAAAAAGCAAAAAATTTCAGAATTGCACCTTGCAATGCGGAGAAATTACTGTTTGTGCATTTACAATATTCATTGATTTTTGCCATTGAAAAACGTCCAGAAATGTTTGAAGCTACTGACTGAATGAAAGGAGCTGGCATCTCACTCTCTTTGAATCTTCTTTATCATGCTAAGAGGAGCAGGAAAAAGCAAAAAATTTCAGAATTGCACCTTGCAATGCGGAGAAATTACTGTTTGTGCATTTACAATATTCATTGATTTTTGCCATTGAAAAACATCATGTTATTCATATACCAGAAATGATTGAAGCTACTGACTGAATGAAAGGAGCTGGCATCTCACTCTCTTTGAATCTTCTTTATCATGCTAAGAGGAGCAGGAAAAAGCAAAAAATTTCAGAATTGCACCTTGCAATGCGGAGAAATTACTGTTTGTGCATTTACAATATTCATTGATTTTTGCCATTGAAAAACGTCCAGAAATGATTGAAGCTACTGACTGAATGAAAGGAGCTGGCATCTCACTCTCTTTGAATCTTCTTTATCATGCTAAGAGGAGCAGGAAAAAGCAAAAAATTTCAGAATTGCACCTTGCAATGCTTAGAAATTACTGTTTGTGCATTTACAATATTCATTGATTTTTGCCATTGAAAAACATCATGTTATTCATATACCAGAAATGATTGAAGCTACTGACTGAATGAAAGGAGCTGGCATCTCACTCTCTTTGAATCTTCTTTTTCATGCTAAGAGGAGCAGGAAAAAGTAAAAAATTTCAGAATTGCACCTTGCAATGCGGAGAAATTACTGTTTGTGCATTTACAATATTCATTGATTTTTGCCATTGAAAAACGTCCAGAAATGATTGAAGCTACTGACTGAATGAAAGGAGCTGGCATCTCAGTCTCTTTGAATCTTCTTTATCATGCTAAGAGGAGCAGGAAAAAGCAAAAAATTTCAGAATTGCACCTTGCAATGCGGAGAAATTACTGCTTGTGCATTTACAATATTCATTGATTTTTGCCATTGAAAAACGTCCAGAAATGATTGAAGCTACTGACTGAATGAAAGGAGCTGGCATCTCACTCTCTTTGAATCTTCTTTATCATGCTAAGAGGAGCAGGAAAAAGCAAAAAATTTCAGAATTGCACCTTGCAATACGGAGAAATTACTGTTTGTGCATTTACAATATTCATTGATTTTTGCCATTGAAAAACGTCCAGAAATGATTGAAGCTACTGACTGAATGAAAGGAGCTGGCATCTCACTCTGTTTGAATCTTCTTTATCATGCTAAGAGGAGCAGGAAAAAGCAAAAAATTTCAGAATTGCACCTTGCAATGCGGAGAAATTACTGTTTGTGCATTTACAATATTCATTGATTTTTGCCATTGAAAAACGTCCAGAAATGATTGAAGCTACTGACTGAATGAAAGGAGCTGGCATCTCACTCTCTTTGAATCTTCTTTATCATGCTAAGAGGAGCAGGAAAAAGCAAAAAATTTCAGAATTGCACCTTGCAATGCGGAGAAATTACTGTTTGTGCATTTACAATATTCATTGATTTTTGCCGTTGAAAAACGTCCAGAAATGATTGAAGCTACTGACTGAATGAAAGGAGCTGGCATCTCACTCTCTTTGAATCTTCTTTATCATGCTAAGAGGAGCAGGAAAAAGCAAAAAATTTCAGAATTGCTCCTTGCAATGCGGAGAAATTACTGTTTGTGCATTTACAATATTCATTGATTTTTGCCATTGAAAAACATCCAGAAATGATTGAAGCTACTGACTGAATGAAAGGAGCTGGCATCTCACTCTCTTTGAATCTTCTTTATCATGCTAAGAGGAGCAGGAAAAAGCAAAAAATTTCAGAATTGCACCTTGCAATGCGGAGAAATTACTGTTTGTGCATTTACAATATTCATTGATTTTTGCCATTGTTAAACATCATGTTATTCATATACCAGAAATGATTGAAGCTACTGACTGAATGAAAGGAGCTGGCATCTCACTCTCTTTGAATCTTCTTTATCATGCTAAGAGGAGCAGGAAAAAGCAAAAAATTTCAGAATTGCACCTTGCAATGCGGAGAAATTACTGTTTGTGCATTTACAATATTCATTGATTTTTGCCATTGAAAAACGTCCAGAAATGTTTGAAGCTACTGACTGAATGAAAGGAGCTGGCATCTCACTCTCTTTGAATCTTCTTTATCATGCTAAGAGGAGCAGGAAAAAGCAAAAAATTTCAGAATTGCACCTTGCAATGCGGAGAAATTACTGTTTGTGCATTTACAATATTCATTGATTTTTGCCATTGAAAAACGTCCAGAAATGTTTGAAGCTACTGACTGAATGAAAGGAGCTGGCATCTCACTCTCTTTGAATCTTCTTTATCATGCTAAGAGGAGCAGGAAAAAGCAAAAAATTTCAGAATTGCACCTTGCAATGCGGAGAAAATACTGTTTGTGCATTTACAATATTCATTGATTTTTGCCATTGAAAAACGTCCAGAAATGATTGAAGCTACTGACTGAATGAAAGGAGCTGGCATCTCACTCTCTTTGAATCTTCTTTATCATGCTAAGAGGAGCAGGAAAATGCAAAAAATTTCAGAATTGCTCCTTGCAATGCGGAGAAATTACTGTTTGTGCATTTACAATATTCATTGATTTTTGCCATTGAAAAACATCATGTTATTCATATACCAGAAATGTTTGAAGCTACTGACTGAATGAAAGGAGCTGGCATGTCACTCTCTTTGAATCTTCTTTATCATGCTAAAAGGAGCAGGAAAAAGCAAAAAATTTCAGAATTGCACCTTGCAATGCGGAGAAATTACTGTTTGTGCATTTACAATATTCATTGATTTTTGCCATTGAAAAACGTCCAGAAATGATTGAAGCTACTGACTGAATGAAAGGAGCTGGCATCTCACTCTCTTTGAATCTTCTTTATCATGCTAAGAGGAGCAGGAAAAAGCAAAAAATTTCAGAATTGCACCTTGCAATGCGGAGAAATTACTGTTTGTGCATTTACAATATTCATTGATTTTTGCCATTGAAAAACATCATGTTATTCATATACCAGAAATGATTGAAGCTACTGACTGAATGAAAGGAGCTGGCATCTCACTCTCTTTGAATCTTCTTTATCATGCTAAGAGGAGCAGGAAAAAGCAAAAAATTTCAGAATTGCACCTTGCAATGCGGAGAAATTACTGTTTGTGCATTTACAATATTCATTGATTTTTGCCATTGAAAAACATCATGTTATTCATATACCAGAAATGTTTGAAGCTACTGACTGAATGAAAGGAGCTGGCATCTCACTCTCTTTGAATCTTCTTTATCATGCTAAGAGGAGCAGGAAAAAGCAAAAAATTTCAGAATTGCACCTTGCAATGCGGAGAAATTACTGTTTGTGCATTTACAATATTCATTGATTTTTGCCATTGAAAAACATCATGTTATTCATATACCAGAAATGTTTGAAGCTACTGACTGAATGAAAGGAGCTGGCATCTCACTCTCTTTGAATCTTCTTTATCATGCTAAGAGGAGCAGGAAAAAGCAAAAAATTTCAGAATTGCACCTTGCAATGCGGAGAAATTACTGTTTGTGCATTTACAATATTCATTGATTTTTGCCATTGAAAAACGTCCAGAAATGATTGAAGCTACTGACTGAATGAAAGGAGCTGGCATCTCACTCTCTTTGAATCTTCTTTATCATGCTAAGAGGAGCAGGAAAAGGCAAAAAATTTCAGAATTGCACCTTGCAATGCGGAGAAATTACTGTTTGTGCATTTACAATATTCATTGATTTTTGCCATTGAAAAACATCATGTTATTCATATACCAGAAATGTTTGAAGCTACTGACTGAATGAAAGGAGCTGGCATCTCACTCTCTTTGAATCTTCTTTATCATGCTAAGAGGAGCAGGAAAAAGCAAAAAATTTCAGAATTGCACCTTGCAATGCGAATAAATTACTGTTTGTGCATTTACAATATTCATTGATTTTTGCCATTGAAAAACATCATGTTATTCATATACCAGAAATGATTGAAGCTACTGACTGAATGAAAGGAGCTGGCATCTCACTCTCTTTGAATCTTCTTTATCATGCTAAGAGGAGCAGGAAAAAGCAAAAAATTTCAGAATTGCACCTTGCAATGCGGAGAAATTACTGTTTGTGCATTTACAATATTCATTGATTTTTGCCATTGAAAAACATCATGTTATTCATATACCAGAAATGATTGAAGCTACTGACTGAATGAAAGGAGCTGGCATCTCACTCTCTTTGAATCTTCTTTATCATGCTAAGAGGAGCTTGAAAAAGCAAAAAATTTCAGAATTGCACCTCGCAATGCGGAGAAATTACTGTTTGTGCATTTACAATATTCATTGATTTTTGCCATTGAAAAACGTCCAGAAATGATTGAAGCTACTGACTGAATGAAAGGAGCTGGCATCTCACTCTCTTTGAATCTTCTTTATCATGCTAAGAGGAGCAGGAAAAAGCAAAAAATTTCAGAATTGCACCTTGCAATGCGGAGAAATTGCTGTTTGTGCATTTACAAAATTCATTGATTTTTGCCATTGAAAAACATCATGTTATTCATATACCAGAAATGTTTGAAGCTACTGACTGAATGAAAGGAGCTGGCATCTCACTCTCTTTGAATCTTCTTTATCATGCTAAGAGGAGCAGGAAAAAGCAAAAAATTTCAGAATTGCACCTTGCAATGCGGAGAAATTACTGTTTGTGCATTTACAATATTCATTGATTTTTGCCATTGAAAAACGTCCAGAAATGATTGAAGCTACTGACTGAATGAAAGGAGCTGGCATCTCACTCTCTTTGAATCTTCTTTATCATGCTAAGAGGAGCAGGAAAAAGCAAAAAATTTCAGAATTGCACCTTGCAATGCGGAGAAATTACTGTTTGTGCATTTACAATATACATTGATTTTTGCCATTGAAAAACGTCCAGAAATGATTGAAGCTACTGACTGAATGAAAGGAGCTGGCATCTCACTCTCTTTAAATCTTCTTTATCATGCTAAGAGGAGCAGGAAAAAGCAAAAAATTTCAGAATTGCACCTTGCAATGCGGAGAAATTACTGTTTGTGCATTTACAATATTCATTGATTTTTGCCATTGAAAAACGTCCAGAAATGATTGAAGCTACTGACTGAATGAAAGGAGCTGGCATCTCACTCTCTTTGAATCTTCTTTATCATGCTAAGAGGAGCAGGAAAAAGCAAAAAATTTCAGAATTGCACCTTGCAATGCGGAGAAATTACTGTTTGTGCATTTACAATATTCATTGATTTTTGCCATTGAAAAACATCATGTTATTCATATACCAGAAATGTTTGAAGCTACTGACTGAATGAAAGGAGCTGGCATGTCACTCTCTTTGAATCTTCTTTATCATGCTAAGAGGAGCAGGAAAAAGCAAAAAATTTCAGAATTGCACCTTGCAATGCGGAGAAATTACTGTTTGTGCATTTACAATATTCATTGATTTTTGCCATTGAAAAACGTCCAGAAATGATTGAAGCTACTGACTGAATGAAAGGAGCTGGCATCTCACTCTCTTTGAATCTTCTTTATCATGCTAAGAGGAGCAGGAAAAAGCAAAAAATTTCAGAATTGCACCTTGCAATGCGGAGAAATTACTGTTTGTGCATTTACAATATTCATTGATTTTTGCCATTGAAAAACATCATGTTATTCATATACCAGAAATGATTGAAGCTACTGACTGAATGAAAGGAGCTGGCATCTCACTCTCTTTGAATCTTCTTTATCATGCTAAGAGGAGCAGGAAAAAGCAAAAAATTTCAGAATTGCACCTTGCAATGCGGAGAAATTACTGTTTGTGCATTTACAATATTCATTGATTTTTGCCATTGAAAAACGTCCAGAAATGATTGAAGCTACTGACTGAATGAAAGGAGCTGGCAACTCACTCTCTTTGAATCTTCTTTATCATGCTAAGAGGAGCAGGAAAAAGCAAAAAATTTCAGAATTGCACCTTGCAATGCGGAGAAATTACTGTTTGTGCATTTACAATATTCATTGATTTTTGCCATTGAAAAACATCATGTTATTCATATACCAGAAATGTTTGAAGCTACTGACTGAATGAAAGGAGCTGGAATCTCACTCTCTTTGAATCTTCTTTATCATGCTAAGAGGAGCAGGAAAAAGCAAAAAATTTCAGAATTGCACCTTGCAATGCGGAGAAATTACTGTTTGTGCATTTACAATATTCATTGATTTTTGCCATTGAAAAACGTCCAGAAATGATTGAAGCTACTGACTGAATGAAAGGAGCTGGCATCTCACTCTCTTTGAATCTTCTTTATCATGCTAAGAGGAGCAGGAAAAGGCAAAAAATTTCAGAATTGCACCTTGCAATGCGGAGAAATTACTGTTTGTGCATTTACAATATTCATTGATTTTTGCCATTGAAAAACATCATGTTATTCATATACCAGAAATGTTTGAAGCTACTGACTGAATGAAAGGAGCTGGCATCTCACTCTCTTTGAATCTTCTTTATCATGCTAAGAGGAGCAGGAAAAACCAAAAAATTTCAGAATTGCACCTTGCAATGCGAATAAATTACTGTTTGTGCATTTACAATATTCATTGATTTTTGCCATTGAAAAACATCATGTTATTCATATACCAGAAATGATTGAAGCTACTGACTGAATGAAAGGAGCTGGCATCTCACTCTCTTTGAATCTTCTTTATCATGCTAAGAGGAGCAGGAAAAAGCAAAACATTTCAGAATTGCACCTTGCAATGCGGAGAAATTACTGTTTGTGCATTTACAATATTCATTGATTTTTGCCATTGAAAAACATCATGTTATTCACATACCAGAAATGATTGAAGCTACTGACTGAATGAAAGGAGCTGGCATCTCACTCTCTTTGAATCTTCTTTATCATGCTAAGAGGAGCAGGAAAAAGCAAAAAATTTCAGAATTGCACCTCGCAATGCGGAGAAATTACTGTTTGTGCATTTACAATATTCATTGATTTTTGCCATTGAAAAACGTCCAGAAATGATTGAAGCTACTGACTGAATGAAAGGAGCTGGCATCTCACTCTCTTTGAATCTTCTTTATCATGCTAAGAGGAGCAGGAAAAAGCAAAAAATTTCAGAATTGCACCTTGCAATGCGGAGAAATTGCTGTTTGTGCATTTACAAAATTCATTGATTTTTGCCATTGAAAAACATCATGTTATTCATATACCAGAAATGTTTGAAGCTACTGACTGAATGAAAGGAGCTGGCATCTCACTCTCTTTGAATCTTCTTTATCATGCTAAGAGGAGCAGGAAAAAGCAAAAAATTTCAGAATTGCACCTTGCAATGCGGAGAAATTACTGTTTGTGCATTTACAATATTCATTGATTTTTGCCATTGAAAAACGTCCAGAAATGATTGAAGCTACTGACTGAATGAAAGGAGCTGGCATCTCACTCTCTTTGAATCTTCTTTATCATGCTAAGAGGAGCAGGAAAAAGCAAAAAATTTCAGAATTGCACCTTGCAATGCGGAGAAATTACTGTTTGTGCATTTACAATATACATTGATTTTTCCATTGAAAAACGTCCAGAAATGATTGAAGCTACTGACTGAATGAAAGGAGCTGGCATCTCACTCTCTTTGAATCTTCTTTATCATGCTAAGAGGAGCAGGAAAAAGCAAAAAATTTCAGAATTGCACCTTGCAATGCGGAGAAATTACTGTTTGTGCATTTACAATATTCATTGATTTTTGCCGTTGAAAAAAGTCCAGAAATGATTGAAGCTACTGACTGAATGAAAGGAGCTGGCATCTCACTCTCTTTGAATCTTCTTTATCATGCTAAGAGGAGCAGGAAAAAGCAAAAAATTTCAGAATTGCACCTTGCAATGCGGAGAAATTACTGTTTGTGCATTTACAATATTCATTGATTTTTGCCATTGAAAAACATCATGTTATTCATATACCAGAAATGATTGAAGCTACTGACTGAATGAAAGGAGCTGGCATCTCACTCTCTTTGAAAATTCTTTATCATGCTAAGAGGAGCAGGAAAAAGCAAGAAATTTCAGAATTGCACCTTGCAATGCGGAGAAATTACTGTTTGTGCATTTACAATATTCATTGATTTTTGCCATTGAAAAACATCATGTTATTCATATACCAGAAATGTTTGAAGCTACTGACTGAATGAAAGGAGCTGGCATCTCACTCTCTTTGAATCTTCTTTATCATGCTAAGAGGAGCAGGAAAAAGCAAAAAATTTCAGAATTGCACCTTGCAATGTGGAGAAATTACTGTTTGTGCATTTACAATATTCATTGATTTTTACCATTGAAAAACGTCCAGAAATGATTGAAGCTACTGACTGAATGAAAGTAGCTGCCATCTCACTCTCTTAGAATCTTTTTTATCATGCTAAGAGGAGCAGGAAAAAGCAAAAAATTTCAGACTTGCACCTTGCAATGCGGAGAAATTACTGTTTGTGCATTTACAATATTCATTGATTTTTGCCATTGAAAAACATCATGTTATTCATATACCAGAAATGTTTGAAGCTACTGACTGAATGAAAGGAGCTGGCATCTCACTCTCTTTGAATCTTCTTTATCATGCTAAGAGGAGCAGGAAAAAGCAAAAAATTTCAGAATTGCACCTTGCAATGCGGAGAAATTACTTTTTGTGCATTTACAATATTCATTGATTTTTGCCATTGAAAAACGTCCAGAAATGATTGAAGCTACTGACTGAATGAAAGGAGCTGGCATCTCACTCTCTTTGAATCTTCTTTATCATGCTAAGAGGAGCAGGAAAAAGCAAAAAATTTCAGAATTGCACCTTGCAATGCGGAGAAATTACTGTTTGTGCATTTACAATATTCATTGATTTTTGCCATTGAAAAACATCATGTTATTCATATACCAGAAATGTTTGAAGCTACTGACTGAATGAAAGGAGCTGGCATCTCACTCTCTTTGAATCTTCTTTATCATGCTAAGAGGAGCAGGAAAAAGCAAAAAATTTCAGAATTGCACCTTGCAATGCGGAGAAATTACTTTTTGTGCATTTACAATATTCATTGATTTTTGCCATTGAAAAACGTCCAGAAATGATTGAAGCTACTGACTGAATGAAAGGAGCTGGCATCTCACTCTCTTTGAATCTTCTTTATCATGCTAAGAGGAGCAGGAAAAAGCAAAAAATTTCAGAATTGCACCTTGCAATGCGGAGAAATTACTGTTTGTGCATTTACAATATTCATTGATTTTTACCATTGAAAAACGTCCAGAAATGATTGAAGCTACTGACTGAATGAAAGTAGCTGCCATCTCACTCTCTTAGAATCTTTTTTATCATGCTAAGAGGAGCAGGAAAAAGCAAAAAATTTCAGACTTGCACCTTGCAATGCGGAGAAATTACTGTTTGTGCATTTACAATATTCATTGATTTTTGCCATTGAAAAACATCATGTTATTCATATACCAGAAATGTTTGAAGCTACTGACTGAATGAAAGGAGCTGGCATCTCACTCTCTTTGAATCTTCTTTATCATGCTAAGAGGAGCAGGAAAAAGCAAAAAATTTCAGAATTGCACCTTGCAATGCGGAGAAATTACTTTTTGTGCATTTACAATATTCATTGATTTTTGCCATTGAAAAACGTCCAGAAATGATTGAAGCTACTGACTGAATGAAAGGAGCTGGCATCTCACTCTCTTTGAATCTTCTTTATCATGCTAAGAGGAGCAGGAAAAAGCAAAAAATTTCAGAATTGCACCTTGCAATGCGGAGAAATTACTGTTTGTGCATTTACAATATTCATTGATTTTTGCCATTGAAAAACATCATGTTATTCATATACCAGAAATGTTTGAAGCTACTGACTGAATGAAAGGAGCTGGCATCTCACTCTCTTTGAATCTTCTTTATCATGCTAAGAGGAGCAGGAAAAAGCAAAAAATTTCAGAATTGCACCTTGCAATGCGGAGAAATTACTTTTTGTGCATTTACAATATTCATTGATTTTTGCCATTGAAAAACGTCCAGAAATGATTGAAGCTACTGACTGAATGAAAGGAGCTGGCATCTCACTCTCTTTGAATCTTCTTTATCATGCTAAGAGGAGCAGGAAAAAGCAAAAAATTTCAGAATTGCACCTTGCAATGCGGAGAAATTACTGTTTGTGCATTTACAATATTCATTGATTTTTGCCATTGAAAAACGTCCAGAAATGATTGAAGCTACTGACTGAATGAAAGGAGCTGGCATCTCACTCTCTTTGAATCTTCTTTATCATGCTAAGAGGAGCAGGAAAAAGCAAAAAATTTCAGAATTGCACCTTGCAATGCGGAGAAATTACTGTTTGTGCATTTACAATATTCATTGATTTTTGCCATTGAAAAACATGTAATTCATATACCAGAAATGTTTGAAGCTACTGACTGAATGAAAGGAGCTGGCACCTCACTCTCTTTGAATCTTCTTTATCATGCTAAGAGGAGCGGGAAAAAGCAAAAAATTTCAGAATTGCACCTTGCAATGCGGAGAAATTACTGTTTGTGCATTTACAATATTCATTGATTTTTGCCATTGAAAAACGTCCAGAAATGATTGAAGGTACTGACTGAATGAAAGGAGCTGGCATCTCACTCTCTTTGAATCTTCTTTATCATGCTAAGAGGAGCAGGAAAAAGCAAAAAATTTCAGAATTGCACCTTGCAATGCGGAGAAATTACTGTTTGTGCATTTACAATATTCATTGATTTTTGCCATTGAAAAACGTCCAGAAATGATTGAAGCTACTGACTGAATGAAAGGAGCTGGCATCTCACTCTCTTTGAATCTTCTTTATCATGCTAAGAGGAGCAGGAAAAAGCAAAAAATTTCAGAATTGCACCTTGCAATGCGGAGAAATTACAGTTTGTGCATTTACAATATTCATTGATTTTTGCCATTGAGAAACGTCCAGAAATGATTGAAGCTACTGACTGAATGAAAGGAGCTGGCATCTCACTCTCTTTGAATCTTCTTTATCATGCTAAGAGGAACAGGAAAAAGCAAAAAATTTCAGAATTGCACCTTGCAATGCGGAGAAATTACTGTTTGTGCATTTACAATATTCATTGATTTTTGCCATTGAAAAACATCATGTTATTTATATACCAGAAATGTTTGAAGCTACTGACTGAATGAAAGGAGCTGGCATCTCACTCTCTTTGAATCTTCTTTATCATGCTAAGAGGAGCAGGAAAAAGCAAAAAATTTCAGAATTGCACCTTGCAATGTGGAGAAATTACTGTTTGTGCATTTACAATATTCATTGATTTTTACCATTGAAAAACGTCCAGAAATGATTGAAGCTACTGACTGAATGAAAGTAGCTGGCATCTCACTCTCTTTGAATTTTCTTTATCATGCTAAGAGGAGCAGGAAAAAGCAAAAAATTTCAGACTTGCACCTTGCAATGTGGAGAAATTACTGTTTGTGCATTTACAATATTCATTGATTTTTGCCATTGAAAAACATCATGTTATTCATATACCAGAAATGTTTGAAGCTACTGACTGAATGAAAGGAGCTGGCATCTCACTCTCTTTGAATCTTCTTTATCATGCTAAGAGGAGCAGGAAAAAGCAAAAAATTTCAGAATTGCACCTTGCAATGCGGAGAAATTACTGTTTGTGCATTTACAATATTCATTGATTTTTGCCATTGAAAAACATCATGTTATTCATATACAAGAAATGTTTGAAGCTACTGACTGAATGAAAGGAGCTGGCATCTCAATCTCTTTGAATCTTCTTTATCATGCTAAGAGGAGCAGGAAAAAGCAAAAAATTTCAGAATTGCACCTTGCAATGTGGAGAAATTACTGTTTGTGCATTTACAATATTCATTGATTTTTACCATTGAAAAACGTCCAGAAATGATTGAAGCTACTGACTGAATGAAAGTAGCTGGCATCTCACTCTCTTTGAATCTTCTTTATCATGCTAAGAGGAGCAGGAAAAAGCAAAAAATTTCAGACTTGCACCTTGCAATGCGGAGAAATTACTATTTGTGCATTTACAATATTCATTGATTTTTGCCATTGAAAAACATCATGTTATTCATATACCAGAAATGTTTGAAGCTACTGACTGAATGAAAGGAGCTGGCATCTCACTCTCTTTGAATCTTCTTTATCATGCTAAGAGGAGCAGGAAAAAGCAAAAAATTTCAGAATTGCACCTTGCAATGCGGAGAAATTACTGTTTGTGCATTTACAATATTCATTGATTTTTGCCATTGAAAAACATCATGTTATTCATATACCAGAAATGTTTGAAGCTACTGACTGAATGAAAGGAGCTGACATCTCACTCTCTTTGAATCTTCTTTATCATGCTAAGAGGAGCAGGAAAAAGCAAAAAATTTCAGAATTGCACCTTGCAATGCGGAGAAATTACTGTTTGTGCATTTACAATATTCATTGATTTTTGCCATTGAAAAATGTCCAGAAATGATTGAAGCTACTGACTGAATGAAAGGAGCTGGCATCTCACTCTCTTTGAATCATGCTAAGAGGAGCAGGAAAAAGCAAAAAATTTCAGAATTGCACCTTGCAATGCGGAGAAATTACTGTTTGTGCATTTACAATATTCATTGATTTTTGCCATTGAAAAACATCATGTTATTCATATACCAGAAATGTTTGAAGCTACTGACTGAATGAAAGGAGCTGGCATCTCACTCTCTTTGAATCTTCTTTATCATGCTAAGAGGAGCAGGAAAAAGCAAAAAATTTTAGAATTGCACCTTGCAATGTGGAGAAATTACTGTTTGTGCATTTACAATATTCATTGATTTTTACCATTGAAAAACGTCCAGAAATGATTGAAGCTACTGACTGAATGAAAGTAGCTGGCATCTCACTCTCTTTGAATCTTCTTTATCATGCTAAGAGGAGCAGGAAAAAGCAAAAAATTTCAGACTTGCACCTTGCAATGCGGAGAAATTACTGTTTGTGCATTTACAATATTCATTGATTTTTGCCATTGAAAAACATCATGTTATTCATATACCAGAAATGTTTGAAGCTACTGACTGAATGAAAGGAGCTGGCATCTCACTCTCTTTGAATCTTCTTTATCATGCTAAGAGGAGCAGGAAAAAGCAAAAAATTTCAGAATTGCACCTTGCAATGCGGAGAAATTACTGTTTGTGCATTTACAATATTCATTGATTTTTGCCATTGAAAAACGTCCAGAAATGATTGAAGCTACTGACTGAATGAAAGGAGCTGGCATCTCACTCTCTTTGAATCTTCTTTATCATGCTAAGAGGAGCAGGAAAAAGCAAAAAATTTCAGAATTGCACCTTGCAATGCGGAGAAATTACTGTTTGTGCATTTACAATATTCATTGATTTTTGCCATTGAAAAACGTCCAGAAATGATTGAAGCTACTGACTGAATGAAAGGAGCTGGCATCTCACTCTCTTTGAATCTTCTTTATCATGCTAAGAGGAGCAGGAAAAAGCAAAAAATTTCAGAATTGCACCTTGCAATGCGGAGAAATTACTGTTTGTGCATTTACAATATTCATTGATTTTTGCCATTGAAAAACATGTTATTCATATACCAGAAATGTTTGAAGCTACTGACTGAATGAAAGGAGCTGGCACCTCACTCTCTTTGAATCTTCTTTATCATGCTAAGAGGAGCGGGAAAAAGCAAAAAATTTCAGAATTGCACCTTGCAATGCGGAAAAATTACTGTTTGTGCATTTACAATATTCATTGATTTTTGCCATTGAAAAACGTCCAGAAATGATTGAAGGTACTGACTGAATGAAAGGAGCTGGCATCTCACTCTCTTTGAATCTTCTTTATCATGCTAAGAGGAGCAGGAAAAAGCAAAAAATTTCAGAATTGCACCTTGCAATGCGGAGAAATTACTGTTTGTGCATTTACAATATTCATTGATTTTTGCCATTGAAAAACGTCCAGAAATGATTGAAGCTACTGACTGAATGAAAGGAGCTGGCATCTCACTCTCTTTGAATCTTCTTTATCATGCTAAGAGGAGCAGGAAAAAGCAAAAAATTTCAGAATTGCACCTTGCAATGCGGAGAAATTACAGTTTGTGCATTTACAATATTCATTGATTTTTGACATTGAAAAACATCCAGAAATGATTGAAGCTACTGACTGAATGAAAGGAGCTGGCATCTCACTCTCTTTGAATCTTCTTTATCATGCTAAGAGGAGCAGGAAAAAGCAAAAAATTTCAGAATTGCACCTTGCAATGCGGAGAAATTACTGTTTGTGCATTTACAATATTCATTGATTTTTGCCATTGAAAAACATCATGTTATTCATATACCAGAAATGTTTGAAGCTACTGACTGAATGAAAGGAGCTGGCATCTCACTCTCTTTGAATCTTCTTTATCATGCTAAGAGGAGCAGGAAAAAGCAAAAAATTTCAGAATTGCACCTTGCAATGTGGAGAAATTTCTGTTTGTGCATTTACAATATTCATTGATTTTTACCATTGAAAAACGTCCAGAAATGATTGAAGCTACTGACTGAATGAAAGTAGCTGGCATCTCACTCTCTTTGAATCTTCTTTATCATGCTAAGAGGAGCAGGAAAAAGCAAAAAATTTCAGACTTGCACCTTGCAATGCGGAGAAATTACTGTTTGTGCATTTACAATATTCATTGATTTTTGCCATTGAAAAACATCATGTTATTCATATACCAGAAATGTTTGAAGCTACTGACTGAATGAAAGGAGCTGGCATCTCACTCTCTTTGAATCTTCTTTATCATGCTAAGAGGAGCAGGAAAAAGCAAAAAATTTCAGAATTGCACCTTGCAATGCGGAGAAATTACTGTTTGTGCATTTACAATATTCATTGATTTTTGCCATTGAAAAACATCATGTTATTCATATACCAGAAATGTTTGAAGCTACTGACTGAATGAAAGGAGCTGGCATCTCAATCTCTTTGAATCTTCTTTATCATGCTAAGAGGAGCAGGATAAAGCAAAAAATTTCAGAATTGCACCTTGCAATGTGGAGAAATTACTGTTTGTGCATTTACAATATTCATTGATTTTTACCATTGAAAAACGTCCAGAAATGATTGAAGCTACTGACTGAATGAAAGGAGCTGGCATCTCACTCTCTTTGAATCTTCTTTATCATGCTAAGAGGAGCAGGAAAAAGCAAAAAATTTCAGACTTGCACCCTGCAATGCGGAGAAATTACTGTTTGTGCATTTACAATATTCATTGATTTTTGCCATTGAAAAACATCATGTTATTCATATACCAGAAATGTTTGAAGCTACTGACTGAATGAAAGGAGCTGGCATCTCACTCTCTTTGAATCTTCTTTATCATGCTAAGAGGAGCAGGAAAAAGCAAAAAATTTCAGACTTGCACCTTGCAATGCGGAGAAATTACTGTTTGTGCATTTACAATATTCATTGATTTTTGCCTTTGAAAAACATCATGTTATTCATATACCAAAAATGTTTGAAGCTACTGACTGAATGAAAGGAACTGGCATCTCACTCTCTTTGAATCTTCTTTATCATGCTAAGAGGAGCAGGAAAAAGCAAAAAATTTCAGAATTGCACCTTGCAATGCGGAGAAATTACTGTTTGTGCATTTACAATATTCATTGATTTTTGCCATTGAAAAACGTCCAGAAATGATTGAAGGTACTGACTGAATGAAAGGAGCTGGCATCTCACTCTCTTTGAATCTTCTTTATCATTCTAAGAGGAGCAGGAAAAAGCAAAAAATTTCAGAATTGCACCTTGCAATGCGGAGAAATTACTGTTTGTGCATTTACAATATTCATTGATTTTTGCCATTGAAAAACGTCCAGAAATGATTGAAGCTACTGACTCAATGAATGGAGCTGGCATCTCACTCTCTTTGAATCTTCTTTATCATGCTAAGAGGAGCAGGAAAAAGCAAAAAATTTCAGAATTGCACCTTGCAATGCGGAGAAATTACAGTTTGTGCATTTACAATATTCATTGATTTTTGCCATTGAAAAACGTCCAGAAATGATTGAAGCTACTGACTGAATGAAAGGAGCTGGCATCTCACTCTCTTTGAATCTTCTTTATCATGCTAAGAGGAGCAGGAAAAAGCAAAAAATTTCAGAATTGCACCTTGCAATGCGGAGAAATTACTGTTTGTGCATTTACAATATTCGTTGATTTTTGCCATTGAAAAACGTCCAGAAATGATTGAAGCTACTGACTGAATGAAAGGAGCTGGCATCTCACTCTCTTTGAATCTTCTTTATCATGCTAAGAGGAGCAGGAAAAAGCAAAAAATTTCAGAATTGCACCTTGCAATGCGGAGAAATTACAGTTTGTGCATTTACAATATTCATTGATTTTTGCCATTGAAAAACGTCCAGAAATGATTGAAGCTACTGACTGAATGAAAGGAGCTGGCATCTCACTCTCTTTGAATCTTCTTTATCATGCTAAGAGGAGCAGGAAAAAGCAAAAAATTTCAGAATTGCACCTTGCAATGCGGAGAAATTACTGTTTGTGCATTTACAATATTCATTGATTTTTGCCATTGAAAAACATGTTATTCATATACCAGAAATGTTTGAAGCTCCTGACTGAATGAAAGGAGCTGGCACCTCACTCTCTTTGAATCTTCTTTATCATGCTAAGAGGAGCAGGAAAAAGCAAAAAATTTCAGAATTGCACCTTGCAATGCGGAGAAATTACTGTTTGTGCATTTACAATATTCATTGATTTTTGCCATTGAAAAACGTCCAGAAATGATTGAAGCTACTGACTGAATGAAAGGAGCTGGCATCTCACTCTCTTTGAATCTTCTTTATCATGCTAAGAGGAGCAGGAAAAAGCAAAAAATTTCAGAATTGCACCTTGCAATGCGGAGAAATTACTGTTTGTGCATTTACAATATTCATTGATTTTTGCCATTGAAAAATGTCCAGAAATGATTGAAGCTACTGACTGAATGAAAGGAGCTGGCATCTCACTCTCTTTGAATCTTCTTTATCATGCTAAGAGGAGCAGGAAAAAGCAAAAAATTTCAGAATTGCGCCTTGCAATGCGGAGAAATTACTGTTTGTGCATTTACAAAATTCATTGATTTTTGCCATTGAAAAACATCATGTTATTCATATACCAGAAATGATTGAAGCTACTGACTGAAGGAAAGGAGCTGGCATCTCACTCTCTTTGAATCTTCTTTATCATGCTAAGAGGAGCAGGAAAAAGCAAAAAATTTCAGAATTGCACCTTGCAATGCGGAGAAATTACTGTTTGTGCATTTACAATATTCATTGATTTTTGCCATTGAAAAACGTCCAGAAATGATTGAAGCTACTGACTGAATGAAAGGAGCTGGCATCTCACTCTCTTTGAATCTTCTTTATCATGCTAAGAGGAGCAGGAAAAAGCAAAAAATTTCAGAATTGCACCTTGCAATGCGGAGAAATTACTGTTTGTGCATTTACAATATTCATTGATTTTTGCGATTGAAAAACATCATGTTATTCATATACCAGAAATGATTGAAGCTACTGACTGAATGAAAGGAGCTGGCATCTCATTCTCTTTGAATCTTCTTTATCATGCTAAGAGGAGCAGGAAAAAGTAAAAAATTTCAGAATTGCACCTTGCAATGCGGAGAAATTACTGTTTGTGCATTTACAATATTCAATGATTTTTGCCATTGAAAAACGTCCAGAAATGATTGAAGCTACTGACTGAATGAAAGGAGCTGGCATCTCACTCTCTTTGAATCTTGTTTATCATGCTAAGAGGAGCAGGAAAAAGCAAAAAATTTCAGAATTGCACCTTGCAATGCGGAGAAATTACTGTTTGTGCATTTACAATATTCATTGATTTTTGCCATTGAAAAACGTCCAGAAATGATTGAAGCTACTGACTGAATGAAAGGAGCTGGCATCTCACTCTCTTTGAATCTTCTTTATCATGCTAAGAGGAGCAGGAAAAAGCCAAAAATTTCAGAATTGCACCTTGCAATGCGGAGAAATTACTGTTTGTGCATTTACAATATTCATTGATTTTTGCTATTGAAAAACATCATGTTATTCATATACCAGAAATGATTGAAGCTACTGACTGAATGAAAGGAGCTGGCATCTCACTCTCTTTGAATCTTCTTTATCATGCTAAGAGGAGCAGGAAAAAGCAAAAAATTTCAGAATTGCACCTTGCAATGCGGAGAAATTGCAGTTTGTGCATTTACAATATTCATTGATTTTTGCCATTGAAAAACGTCCAGAAATGATTGAAGCTACTGACTGAATGAAAGGAGCTGGCATCTCACTCTCTTTGAATCTTCTTTATCATGCTAAGAGGAGCAGGAAAAAGCAAAAAATTTCAGAATTGCACCTTGCAATGCGGAGAAATTACTGTTTGTGCATTTACAATATTCATTGATTTTTGCCATTGAAAAACATCATGTTATTCATATACCAGAAATGATTGAAGCTACTGACTGAATGAAAGGAGCTGGCATCTCACTCTCTTTGAATCTTCTTTATCATGCTAAGAGGAGCAGGAAAAAGCAAAAAATTTCAGAATTGCACCTTGCAATGCGGAGAAATTGCAGTTTGTGCATTTACAATATTCATTGATTTTTGCCATTGAAAAACGTCCAGAAATGATTGAAGCTACTGACTGAATGAAAGGAGCTGGCATCTCACTCTCTTTGAATCTTCTTTATCATGCTAAGAGGAGCAGGAAAAAGCAAAAAATTTCAGAATTGCACCTTGCAATGCGGAGAAATTACAGTTTGTGCATTTACAATATTCATTGATTTTTGCCATTGAAAAACGTCCAGAAATGATTGAAGCTACTGACTGAATGAAAGGAGCTGGCATCTCACTCTCTTTGAATCTTCTTTATCATGCTAAGAGGAGCAGGAAAAAGCAAAAAATTTCAGAATTGCACCTTGCAATGCGGAGAAATTACTGTTTGTGCATTTACAATATTCATTGATTTTTGCCATTGAAAAACATGTTATTCATATACCAGAAATGTTTGAAGCTCCTGACTGAATGAAAGGAGCTGGCACCTCACTCTCTTTGAATCTTCTTTATCATGCTAAGAGGAGCAGGAAAAAGCAAAAAATTTCAGAATTGCACCTTGCAATGCGGAGAAATTACTGTTTGTGCATTTACAATATTCATTGATTTTTGCCATTGAAAAACGTCCAGAAATGATTGAAGCTACTGACTGAATGAAAGGAGCTGGCATCTCACTCTCTTTGAATCTTCTTTATCATGCTAAGAGGAGCAGGAAAAAGCAAAAAATTTCAGAATTGCACCTTGCAATGCGGAGAAATTACTGTTTGTGCATTTACAATATTCATTGATTTTTGCCATTGAAAAATGTCCAGAAATGATTGAAGCTACTGACTGAATGAAAGGAGCTGGCATCTCACTCTCTTTGAATCTTCTTTATCATGCTAAGAGGAGCAGGAAAAAGCAAAAAATTTCAGAATTGCGCCTTGCAATGCGGAGAAATTACTGTTTGTGCATTTACAAAATTCATTGATTTTTGCCATTGAAAAACATCATGTTATTCATATACCAGAAATGATTGAAGCTACTGACTGAAGGAAAGGAGCTGGCATCTCACTCTCTTTGAATCTTCTTTATCATGCTAAGAGGAGCAGGAAAAAGCAAAAAATTTCAGAATTGCACCTTGCAATGCGGAGAAATTACTGTTTGTGCATTTACAATATTCATTGATTTTTGCCATTGAAAAACGTCCAGAAATGATTGAAGCTACTGACTGAATGAAAGGAGCTGGCATCTCACTCTCTTTGAATCTTCTTTATCATGCTAAGAGGAGCAGGAAAAAGCAAAAAATTTCAGAATTGCACCTTGCAATGCGGAGAAATTACTGTTTGTGCATTTACAATATTCATTGATTTTTGCGATTGAAAAACATCATGTTATTCATATACCAGAAATGATTGAAGCTACTGACTGAATGAAAGGAGCTGGCATCTCATTCTCTTTGAATCTTCTTTATCATGCTAAGAGGAGCAGGAAAAAGTAAAAAATTTCAGAATTGCACCTTGCAATGCGGAGAAATTACTGTTTGTGCATTTACAATATTCAATGATTTTTGCCATTGAAAAACGTCCAGAAATGATTGAAGCTACTGACTGAATGAAAGGAGCTGGCATCTCACTCTCTTTGAATCTTGTTTATCATGCTAAGAGGAGCAGGAAAAAGCAAAAAATTTCAGAATTGCACCTTGCAATGCGGAGAAATTACTGTTTGTGCATTTACAATATTCATTGATTTTTGCCATTGAAAAACGTCCAGAAATGATTGAAGCTACTGACTGAATGAAAGGAGCTGGCATCTCACTCTCTTTGAATCTTCTTTATCATGCTAAGAGGAGCAGGAAAAAGCCAAAAATTTCAGAATTGCACCTTGCAATGCGGAGAAATTACTGTTTGTGCATTTACAATATTCATTGATTTTTGCTATTGAAAAACATCATGTTATTCATATACCAGAAATGATTGAAGCTACTGACTGAATGAAAGGAGCTGGCATCTCACTCTCTTTGAATCTTCTTTATCATGCTAAGAGGAGCAGGAAAAAGCAAAAAATTTCAGAATTGCACCTTGCAATGCGGAGAAATTGCAGTTTGTGCATTTACAATATTCATTGATTTTTGCCATTGAAAAACGTCCAGAAATGATTGAAGCTACTGACTGAATGAAAGGAGCTGGCATCTCACTCTCTTTGAATCTTCTTTATCATGCTAAGAGGAGCAGGAAAAAGCAAAAAATTTCAGAATTGCACCTTGCAATGCGGAGAAATTACTGTTTGTGCATTTACAATATTCATTGATTTTTGCCATTGAAAAACATCATGTTATTCATATACCAGAAATGATTGAAGCTACTGACTGAATGAAAGGAGCTGGCATCTCACTCTCTTTGAATCTTCTTTATCATGCTAAGAGGAGCAGGAAAAAGCAAAAAATTTCAGAATTGCACCTTGCAATGCGGAGAAATTGCAGTTTGTGCATTTACAATATTCATTGATTTTTGCCATTGAAAAACGTCCAGAAATGATTGAAGCTACTGACTGAATGAAAGGAGCTGGCATCTCACTCTCTTTGAATCTTCTTTATCATGCTAAGAGGAGCAGGAAAAAGCAAAAAATTTCAGAATTGCATCTTGCAATGCGGAGAAATTACTGTTTGTGCATTTACAATATTCATTGATTTTTGCCATTGAAAAACGTCCAGAAATGATTGAAGCTACTGACTGAATGAAAGGAGCTGGCATCTCACTCTCTTTGAATCTTCTTTATCATGCTAAGAGGAGCAGGAAAAAGCAAAAAATTTCAGAATTGCACCTTGCAATGCGGAGAAATTACTGTTTGTGCATTTACAATATTCATTGATTTTTGCCATTGAAAAATGTCCAGAAATGATTGAAGCTACTGACTGAATGAAAGGAGCTGGCATCTCACTCTCTTTGAATCTTCTTTATCATGCTAAGAGGAGCAGGAAAAAGCAAAAAATTTCAGAATTGCGCCTTGCAATGCGGAGAAATTACTGTTTGTGCATTTACAAAATTCATTGATTTTTGCCATTGAAAAACATCATGTTATTCATATACCAGAAATGATTGAAGCTACTGACTGAAGGAAAGGATCTGGCATCTCACTCTCTTTGAATCTTCTTTGTCATGCTAAGAGGAGCAGGAAAAAGCAAAAAATTTCAGAATTGCACCTTGCAATGCGGAGAAATTACTGTTTGTGCATTTACAATATTCATTGATTTTTGCCATTGAAAAACGTCCAGAAATGATTGAAGCTACTGACTGAATGAAAGGAGCTGGCATCTCACTCTCTTTGAATCTTCTTTATCATGCTAAGAGGAGCAGGAAAAAGCAAAACATTTCAGAATTGCACCTTGCAATGCGGAGAAATTACTGTTTGTGCATTTACAATATTCATTGATTTTTGCGATTGAAAAACATCATGTTATTCATATACCAGAAATGATTGAAGCTACTGACTGAATGAAAGGAGCTGGCATCTCACTCTCTTTGAATCTTCTTTATCATGCTAAGAGGAGCAGGAAAAAGTAAAAAATTTCAGAATTGCACCTTGCAATGCGGAGAAATTACTGTTTGTGCATTTACAATATTCAATGATTTTTGCCATTGAAAAACGTCCAGAAATGATTGAAGCTACTGACTGAATGAAAGGAGCTGGCATCTCACTCTCTTTGAATCTTGTTTATCATGCTAAGAGGAGCAGGAAAAAGCAAAAAATTTCAGAATTGCACCTTGCAATGCGGAGAAATTACTGTTTGTGCATTTACAATATTCATTGATTTTTGCCATTGAAAAACGTCCAGAAATGATTGAAGCTACTGACTGAATGAAAGGAGCTGGCATCTCACTCTCTTTGAATCTTCTTTATCATGCTAAGAGGAGCAGGAAAAAGCAAAAAATTTCAGAATTGCACCTTGCAATGCGGAGAAATTACTGTTTGTGCATTTACAATATTCATTGATTTTTGCTATTGAAAAACATCATGTTATTCATATACCAGAAATGATTGAAGCTACTGACTGAATGAAAGGAGCTGGCATCTCACTCTCTTTGAATCTTCTTTATCATGCTAAGAGGAGCAGGAAAAAGCAAAAAATTTCAGAATTGCACCTTGCAATGCGGAGAAATTGCAGTTTGTGCATTTACAATATTCATTGATTTTTGCCATTGAAAAACGTCCAGAAATGATTGAAGCTACTGACTGAATGAAAGGAGCTGGCATCTCACTCTCTTTGAATCTTCTTTATCATGCTAAGAGGAGCAGGAAAAAGCAAAAAATTTCAGAATTGCACCTTGCAATGCGGAGAAATTACTGTTTGTGCATTTACAATATTCATTGATTTTTGCCATTGAAAAACATCATGTTATTCATATACCAGAAATGATTGAAGCTACTGACTGAATGAAAGGAGCTGGCATCTCACTCTCTTTGAATCTTCTTTATCATGCTAAGAGGAGCAGGAAAAAGCAAAAAATTTCAGAATTGCACCTTGCAATGCGGAGAAATTGCAGTTTGTGCATTTACAATATTCATTGATTTTTGCCATTGAAAAACGTCCAGAAATGATTGAAGCTACTGACTGAATGAAAGGAGCTGGCATCTCACTCTCTTTGAATCTTCTTTATCATGCTAAGAGGAGCAGGAAAAAGCAAAAAATTTCAGAATTGCATCTTGCAATGCGGAGAAATTACTGTTTGTGCATTTACAATATTCATTGATTTTTGCCATTGAAAAACGTCCAGAAATGATTGAAGCTACTGACTGAATGAAAGGAGCTGGCATCTCACTCTCTTTGAATCTTCTTTATCATGCTAAGAGGAGCAGGATAAAGCAAAAAATTTCAGAATTGCACCTTGCAATGCGGAGAAATTACTGTTTGTGCATTTACAATATTCATTGATTTTTGCCATTGAAAAATGTCCAGAAATGATTGAAGCTACTGACTGAATGAAAGGAGCTGGCATCTCACTCTCTTTGAATCTTCTTTATCATGCTAAGAGGAGCAGGAAAAAGCAAAAAATTTCAGAATTGCGCCTTGCAATGCGGAGAAATTACTGTTTGTGCATTTACAAAATTCATTGATTTTTGCCATTGAAAAACATCATGTTATTCATATACCAGAAATGATTGAAGCTACTGACTGAAGGAAAGGATCTGGCATCTCACTCTCTTTGAATCTTCTTTGTCATGCTAAGAGGAGCAGGAAAAAGCAAAAAATTTCAGAATTGCACCTTGCAATGCGGAGAAATTACTGTTTGTGCATTTACAATATTCATTGATTTTTGCCATTGAAAAACGTCCAGAAATGATTGAAGCTACTGACTGAATGAAAGGAGCTGGCATCTCACTCTCTTTGAATCTTCTTTATCATGCTAAGAGGAGCAGGAAAAAGCAAAACATTTCAGAATTGCACCTTGCAATGCGGAGAAATTACTGTTTGTGCATTTACAATATTCATTGATTTTTGCGATTGAAAAACATCATGTTATTCATATACCAGAAATGATTGAAGCTACTGACTGAATGAAAGGAGCTGGCATCTCACTCTCTTTGAATCTTCTTTATCATGCTAAGAGGAGCAGGAAAAAGTAAAAAATTTCAGAATTGCACCTTGCAATGCGGAGAAATTACTGTTTGTGCATTTACAATATTCAATGATTTTTGCCATTGAAAAACGTCCAGAAATGATTGAAGCTACTGACTGAATGAAAGGAGCTGGCATCTCACTCTCTTTGAATCTTGTTTATCATGCTAAGAGGAGCAGGAAAAAGCAAAAAATTTCAGAATTGCACCTTGCAATGCGGAGAAATTACTGTTTGTGCATTTACAATATTCATTGATTTTTGCCATTGAAAAACGTCCAGAAATGATTGAAGCTACTGACTGAATGAAAGGAGCTGGCATCTCACTCTCTTTGAATCTTCTTTATCATGCTAAGAGGAGCAGGAAAAAGCAAAAAATTTCAGAATTGCACCTTGCAATGCGGAGAAATTACTGTTTGTGCATTTACAATATTCATTGATTTTTGCTATTGAAAAACATCATGTTATTCATATACCAGAAATGATTGAAGCTACTGACTGAATGAAAGGAGCTGGCATCTCACTCTCTTTGAATCTTCTTTATCATGCTAAGAGGAGCAGGAAAAAGCAAAAAATTTCAGAATTGCACCTTGCAATGCGGAGAAATTGCAGTTTGTGCATTTACAATATTCATTGATTTTTGCCATTGAAAAACGTCCAGAAATGATTGAAGCTACTGACTGAATGAAAGGAGCTGGCATCTCACTCTCTTTGAATCTTCTTTATCATGCTAAGAGGAGCAGGAAAAAGCAAAAAATTTCAGAATTGCACCTTGCAATGCGGAGAAATTACTGTTTGTGCATTTACAATATTCATTGATTTTTGCCATTGAAAAACATCATGTTATTCATATACCAGAAATGATTGAAGCTACTGACTGAATGAAAGGAGCTGGCATCTCACTCTCTTTGAATCTTCTTTATCATGCTAAGAGGAGCAGGAAAAAGCAAAAAATTTCAGAATTGCACCTTGCAATGCGGAGAAATTGCAGTTTGTGCATTTACAATATTCATTGATTTTTGCCATTGAAAAACGTCCAGAAATGATTGAAGCTACTGACTGAATGAAAGGAGCTGGCATCTCACTCTCTTTGAATCTTCTTTATCATGCTAAGAGGAGCAGGAAAAAGCAAAAAATTTCAGAATTGCATCTTGCAATGCGGAGAAATTACTGTTTGTGCATTTACAATATTCATTGATTTTTGCCATTGAAAAACGTCCAGAAATGATTGAAGCTACTGACTGAATGAAAGGAGCTGGCATCTCACTCTCTTTGAATCTTCTTTATCATGCTAAGAGGAGCAGGATAAAGCAAAAAATTTCAGAATTGCACCTTGCAATGCGGAGAAATTACTGTTTGTGCATTTACAATATTCATTGATTTTTGCCATTGAAAAATGTCCAGAAATGATTGAAGCTACTGACTGAATGAAAGGAGCTGGCATCTCACTCTCTTTGAATCTTCTTTATCATGCTAAGAGGAGCAGGAAAAAGCAAAAAATTTCAGAATTGCGCCTTGCAATGCGGAGAAATTACTGTTTGTGCATTTACAAAATTCATTGATTTTTGCCATTGAAAAACATCATGTTATTCATATACCAGAAATTATTGAAGCTACTGACTGAAGGAAAGGATCTGGCATCTCACTCTCTTTGAATCTTCTTTGTCATGCTAAGAGGAGCAGGAAAAAGCAAAAAATTTCAGAATTGCACCTTGCAATGCGGAGAAATTACTGTTTGTGCATTTACAATATTCATTGATTTTTGCCATTGAAAAACGTCCAGAAATGATTGAAGCTACTGACTGAATGAAAGGAGCTGGCATCTCACTCTCTTTGAATCTTCTTTATCATGCTAAGAGGAGCAGGAAAAAGCAAAACATTTCAGAATTGCACCTTGCAATGCGGAGAAATTACTGTTTGTGCATTTACAATATTCATTGATTTTTGCGATTGAAAAACATCATGTTATTCATATACCAGAAATGATTGAAGCTACTGACTGAATGAAAGGAGCTGGCATCTCACTCTCTTTGAATCTTCTTTATCATGCTAAGAGGAGCAGGAAAAAGTAAAAAATTTCAGAATTGCACCTTGCAATGCGGAGAAATTACTGTTTGTGCATTTACAATATTCAATGATTTTTGCCATTGAAAAACGTCCAGAAATGATTGAAGCTACTGACTGAATGAAAGGAGCTGGCATCTCACTCTCTTTGAATCTTCTTTATCATGCTAAGAGGAGCAGGAAAAAGCAAAAAATTTCAGAATTGCACCTTGCAATGCGGAGAAATTACTGTTTGTGCATTTACAATATTCATTGATTTTTGCCATTGAAAAACGTCCAGAAATGATTGAAGCTACTGACTGAATGAAAGGAGCTGGCATCTCACTCTCTTTGAATCTTCTTTATCATGCTAAGAGGAGCAGGAAAAAGCAAAAAATTTCAGAATTGCACCTTGCAATGCGGAGAAATTACTGTTTGTGCATTTACAATATTCATTGATTTTTGCCATTGAAAAATGTCCAGAAATGATTGAAGCTACTGACTGAATGAAAGGAGCTGGCATCTCACTCTCTTTGAATCTTCTTTATCATGCTAAGAGGAGCAGGAAAAAGCAAAAAATTTCAGAATTGCGCCTTGCAATGCGGAGAAATTACTGTTTGTGCATTTACAAAATTCATTGTTTTTTGCCATTGAAAAACATCATGTTATTCATATACCAGAAATGATTGAAGCTACTGACTGAAGGAAAGGATCTGGCATCTCACTCTCTTTGAATCTTCTTTGTCATGCTAAGAGGAGCAGGAAAAAGCAAAAAATTTCAGAATTGCACCTTGCAATGCGGAGAAATTACTGTTTGTGCATTTACAATATTCATTGATTTTTGCCATTGAAAAACGTCCAGAAATGATTGAAGCTACTGACTGAATGAAAGGAGCTGGCATCTCACTCTCTTTGAATCTTCTTTATCATGCTAAGAGGAGCAGGAAAAAGCAAAACATTTCAGAATTGCACCTTGCAATGCGGAGAAATTACTGTTTGTGCATTTACAATATTCATTGATTTTGCGATTGAAAAACATCATGTTATTCATATACCAGAAATGATTGAAGCTACTGACTGAATGAAAGGAGCTGGCATCTCACTCTCTTTGAATCTTCTTTATCATGCTAAGAGGAGCAGGAAAAAGTAAAAAATTTCAGAATTGCACCTTGCAATGCGGAGAAATTACTGTTTGTGCATTTACAATATTCAATGATTTTTGCCATTGAAAAACGTCCAGAAATGATTGAAGCTACTGACTGAATGAAAGGAGCTGGCATCTCACTCTCTTTGAATCTTCTTTATCATGCTAAGAGGAGCAGGAAAAAGCAAAAAATTTCAGAATTGCACCTTGCAATGCGGAGAAATTACTGTTTGTGCATTTACAATATTCATTGATTTTTGCCATTGAAAAACATCATGTTATTCATATACCAGAAATGATTGAAGCTACTGACTGAATGAAAGGAGCTGGCATCTCACTCTCTTTGAATCTTCTTTATCATGCTAAGAGGAGCAGGAAAAAGCAAAAAATTTCAGAATTGCACCTTGCAATGCGGAGAAATTGCAGTTTGTGCATTTACAATATTCATTGATTTTTGCCATTGAAAAACGTCCAGAAATGATTGAAGCTACTGACTGAATGAAAGGAGCTGGCATCTCACTCTCTTTGAATCTTCTTTATCATGCTAAGAGGAGCAGGAAAAAGCAAAAAATTTCAGAATTGCACCTTGCAATGCGGAGAAATTACTGTTTGTGCATTTACAATATTCATTGATTTTTGCCATTGAAAAACGTCCAGAAATGATTGAAGCTACTGACTGAATGAAAGGAGCTGGCATCTCACTCTCTTTGAATCTTCTTTATCATGCTAAGAGGAGCAGGAAAAAGCAAAAAATTTCAGAATTGCACCTTGCAATGCGGAGAAATTACTGTTTGTGCATTTACAATATTCATTGATTTTTGCCATTGAAAAATGTCCAGAAATGATTGAAGCTACTGACTGAATGAAAGGAGCTGGCATCTCACTCTCTTTGAATCTTCTTTATCATGCTAAGAGGAGCAGGAAAAAGCAAAAAATTTCAGAATTGCGCCTTGCAATGCGGAGAAATTACTGTTTGTGCATTTACAAAATTCATTGATTTTTGCCATTGAAAAACATCATGTTATTCATATACCAGAAATGATTGAAGCTACTGACTGAAGGAAAGGATCTGGCATCTCACTCTCTTTGAATCTTCTTTGTCATGCTAAGAGGAGCAGGAAAAAGCAAAAAATTTCAGAATTGCACCTTGCAATGCGGAGAAATTACTGTTTGTGCATTTACAATATTCATTGATTTTTGCCATTGAAAAACGTCCAGAAATGATTGAAGCTACTGACTGAATGAAAGGAGCTGGCATCTCACTCTCTTTGAATCTTCTTTATCATGCTAAGAGGAGCAGGAAAAAGCAAAACATTTCAGAATTGCACCTTGCAATGCGGAGAAATTACTGTTTGTGCATTTACAATATTCATTGATTTTTGCGATTGAAAAACATCATGTTATTCATATACCAGAAATGATTGAAGCTACTGACTGAATGAAAGGAGCTGGCATCTCACTCTCTTTGAATCGTCTTTATCATGCTAAGAGGAGCAGGAAAAAGTAAAAAATTTCAGAATTGCACCTTGCAATGCGGAGAAATTACTGTTTGTGCATTTACAATATTCAATGATTTTTGCCATTGAAAAACGTCCAGAAATGATTGAAGCTACTGACTGAATGAAAGGAGCTGGCATCTCACTCTCTTTGAATCTTCTTTATCATGCTAAGAGGAGCAGGAAAAAGCAAAAAATTTCAGAATTGCACCTTGCAATGCGGAGAAATTACTGTTTGTGCATTTACAATATTCATTGATTTTTGCCATTGAAAAACATCATGTTATTCATATACCAGAAATGATTGAAGCTACTGACTGAATGAAAGGAGCTGGCATCTCACTCTCTTTGAATCTTCTTTATCATGCTAAGAGGAGCAGGAAAAAGCAAAAAATTTCAGAATTGCACCTTGCAATGCGGAGAAATTGCAGTTTGTGCATTTACAATATTCATTGATTTTTGCCATTGAAAAACGTCCAGAAATGATTGAAGCTACTGACTGAATGAAAGGAGCTGGCATCTCACTCTCTTTGAATCTTCTTTATCATGCTAAGAGGAGCAGGAAAAAGCAAAAAATTTCAGAATTGCACCTTGCAATGCGGAGAAATTACTGTTTGTGCATTTACAATATTCATTGATTTTTGCCATTGAAAAACGTCCAGAAATGATTGAAGCTACTGACTGAATGAAAGGAGCTGGCATCTCACTCTCTTTGAATCTTCTTTATCATGCTAAGAGGAGCAGGAAAAAGCAAAAAATTTCAGAATTGCACCTTGCAATGCGGAGAAATTACTGTTTGTGCATTTACAATATTCATTGATTTTTGCCATTGAAAAATGTCCAGAAATTATTGAAGCTACTGACTGAATGAAAGGAGCTGGCATCTCACTCTCTTTGAATCTTCTTTATCATGCTAAGAGGAGCAGGAAAAAGCAAAAAATTTCAGAATTGCGCCTTGCAATGCGGAGAAATTACTGTTTGTGCATTTACAAAATTCATTGATTTTTGCCATTGAAAAACATCATGTTATTCATATACCAGAAATGATTGAAGCTACTGACTGAAGGAAAGGATCTGGCATCTCACTCTCTTTGAATCTTCTTTGTCATGCTAAGAGGAGCAGGAAAAAGCAAAAAATTTCAGAATTGCACCTTGCAATGCGGAGAAATTACTGTTTGTGCATTTACAATATTCATTGATTTTTGCCATTGAAAAACGTCCAGAAATGATTGAAGCTACTGACTGAATGAAAGGAGCTGGCATCTCACTCTCTTTGAATCTTCTTTATCATGCTAAGAGGAGCAGGAAAAAGCAAAACATTTCAGAATTGCACCTTGCAATGCGGAGAAATTACTGTTTGTGCATTTACAATATTCATTGATTTTTGCGATTGAAAAACATCATGTTATTCATATACCAGAAATGATTGAAGCTACTGACTGAATGAAAGGAGCTGGCATCTCACTCTCTTTGAATCTTCTTTATCATGCTAAGAGGAGCAGGAAAAAGTAAAAAATTTCAGAATTGCACCTTGCAATGCGGAGAAATTACTGTTTGTGCATTTACAATATTCAATGATTTTTGCCATTGAAAAACGTCCAGAAATGATTGAAGCTACTGACTGAATGAAAGGAGCTGGCATCTCACTCTCTTTGAATCTTCTTTATCATGCTAAGAGGAGCAGGAAAAAGCAAAAAATTTCAGAATTGCACCTTGCAATGCGGAGAAATTACTGTTTGTGCATTTACAATATTCATTGATTTTTGCCATTGAAAAACGTCCAGAAATGATTGAAGCTACTGACTGAATGAAAGGAGCTGGCATCTCACTCTCTTTGAATCTTCTTTATCATGCTAAGAGGAGCAGGAAAAAGCAAAAAATTTCAGAATTGCACCTTGCAATGCGGAGAAATTACTGTTTGTGCATTTACAATATTCATTGATTTTTGCCATTGAAAAACATGTTATTCATATACCAGAAATGTTTGAAGCTACTGACTGAATGAAAGGAGCTGGCACCTCACTCTCTTTGAATCTTCTTTATCATGCTAAGAGGAGCGGGAAAAAGCAAAAAATTTCAGAATTGCACCTTGCAATGCGGAAAAATTACTGTTTGTGCATTTACAATATTCATTGATTTTTGCCATTGAAAAACGTCCAGAAATGATTGAAGGTACTGACTGAATGAAAGGAGCTGGCATCTCACTCTCTTTGAATCTTCTTTATCATGCTAAGAGGAGCAGGAAAAAGCAAAAAATTTCAGAATTGCACCTTGCAATGCGGAGAAATTACTGTTTGTGCATTTACAATATTCATTGATTTTTGCCATTGAAAAACGTCCAGAAATGATTGAAGCTACTGACTGAATGAAAGGAGCTGGCATCTCACTCTCTTTGAATCTTCTTTATCATGCTAAGAGGAGCAGGAAAAAGCAAAAAATTTCAGAATTGCACCTTGCAATGCGGAGAAATTACAGTTTGTGCATTTACAATATTCATTGATTTTTGCCATTGAAAAACATCCAGAAATGATTGAAGCTACTGACTGAATGAAAGGAGCTGGCATCTCACTCTCTTTGAATCTTCTTTATCATGCTAAGAGGAGCAGGAAAAAGCAAAAAATTTCAGAATTGCACCTTGCAATGCGGAGAAATTACTGTTTGTGCATTTACAATATTCATTGATTTTTGCCATTGAAAAACATCATGTTATTCATATACCAGAAATGTTTGAAGCTACTGACTGAATGAAAGGAGCTGGCATCTCACTCTCTTTGAATCTTCTTTATCATGCTAAGAGGAGCAGGAAAAAGCAAAAAATTTCAGAATTGCACCTTGCAATGTGGAGAAATTACTGTTTGTGCATTTACAATATTCATTGATTTTTACCATTGAAAAACGTCCAGAAATGATTGAAGCTACTGACTGAATGAAAGTAGCTGGCATCTCACTCTCTTTGAATCTTCTTTATCATGCTAAGAGGAGCAGGAAAAAGCAAAAAATTTCAGACTTGCACCCTGCAATGCGGAGAAATTACTGTTTGTGCATTTACAATATTCATTGATTTTTGCCATTGAAAAACATCATGTTATTCATATACCAGAAATGTTTGAAGCTACTGACTGAATGAAAGGAGCTGGCATCTCACTCTCTTTGAATCTTCTTTATCATGCTAAGAGGAGCAGGAAAAAGCAAAAAATTTCAGACTTGCATCTTGCAATGCGGAGAAATTACTGTTTGTGCATTTACAATATTCATTGATTTTTGCCATTGAAAAACATCATGTTATTCATATACCAAAAATGTTTGAAGCTACTGACTGAATGAAAGGAACTGGCATCTCACTCTCTTTGAATCTTCTTTATCATGCTAAGAGGAGCAGGAAAAAGCAAAAAATTTCAGAATTGCACCTTGCAATGCGGAGAAATTACTGTTTGTGCATTTACAATATTCATTGATTTTTGCCATTGAAAAACGTCCAGAAATGATTGAAGGTACTGACTGAATGAAAGGAGCTGGCATCTCACTCTCTTTGAATCTTCTTTATCATTCTAAGAGGAGCAGGAAAAAGCAAAAAATTTCAGAATTGCACCTTGCAATGCGGAGAAATTACTGTTTGTGCATTTACAATATTCATTGATTTTTGCCATTGAAAAACGTCCAGAAATGATTGAAGCTACTGACTCAATGAATGGAGCTGGCATCTCACTCTCTTTGAATCTTCTTTATCATGCTAAGAGGAGCAGGAAAAAGCAAAAAATTTCAGAATTGCACCTTGCAATGCGGAGAAATTACAGTTTGTGCATTTACAATATTCATTGATTTTTGCCATTGAAAAATGTCCAGAAATGATTGAAGCTACTGACTGAATGAAAGGAGCTGGCATCTCACTCTCTTTGAATCTTCTTTATCATGCTAAGAGGAGCAGGAAAAAGCAAAAAATTTCAGAATTGCACCTTGCAATGCGGAGAAATTACTGTTTGTGCATTTACAATATTCGTTGATTTTTGCCATTGAAAAACGTCCAGAAATGATTGAAGCTACTGACTGAATGAAAGGAGCTGGCATCTCACTCTCTTTGAATCTTCTTTATCATGCTAAGAGGAGCAGGAAAAAGCAAAAAATTTCAGAATTGCACCTTGCAATGCGGAGAAATTACAGTTTGTGCATTTACAATATTCATTGATTTTTGCCATTGAAAAACGTCCAGAAATGATTGAAGCTACTGACTGAATGAAAGGAGCTGGCATCTCACTCTCTTTGAATCTTCTTTATCATGCTAAGAGGAGCAGGAAAAAGCAAAAAATTTCAGAATTGCACCTTGCAATGCGGAGAAATTACTGTTTGTGCATTTACAATATTCATTGATTTTTGCCATTGAAAAACATGTTATTCATATACCAGAAATGTTTGAAGCTCCTGACTGAATGAAAGGAGCTGGCACCTCACTCTCTTTGAATCTTCTTTATCATGCTAAGAGGAGCAGGAAAAAGCAAAAAATTTCAGAATTGCACCTTGCAATGCGGAGAAATTACTGTTTGTGCATTTACAATATTCATTGATTTTTGCCATTGAAAAACGTCCAGAAATGATTGAAGCTACTGACTGAATGAAAGGAGCTGGCATCTCACTCTCTTTGAATCTTCTTTATCATGCTAAGAGGAGCAGGAAAAAGCAAAAAATTTCAGAATTGCACCTTGCAATGCGGAGAAATTACTGTTTGTGCATTTACAATATTCATTGATTTTTGCCATTGAAAAATGTCCAGAAATGATTGAAGCTACTGACTGAATGAAAGGAGCTGGCATCTCACTCTCTTTGAATCTTCTTTATCATGCTAAGAGGAGCAGGAAAAAGCAAAAAATTTCAGAATTGCGCCTTGCAATGCGGAGAAATTACTGTTTGTGCATTTACAAAATTCATTGATTTTTGCCATTGAAAAACATCATGTTATTCATATACCAGAAATGATTGAAGCTACTGACTGAAGGAAAGGAGCTGGCATCTCACTCTCTTTGAATCTTCTTTATCATGCTAAGAGGAGCAGGAAAAAGCAAAAAATTTCAGAATTGCACCTTGCAATGCGGAGAAATTACTGTTTGTGCATTTACAATATTCATTGATTTTTGCCATTGAAAAACGTCCAGAAATGATTGAAGCTACTGACTGAATGAAAGGAGCTGGCATCTCACTCTCTTTGAATCTTCTTTATCATGCTAAGAGGAGCAGGAAAAAGCAAAAAATTTCAGAATTGCACCTTGCAATGCGGAGAAATTACTGTTTGTGCATTTACAATATTCATTGATTTTTGCGATTGAAAAACATCATGTTATTCATATACCAGAAATGATTGAAGCTACTGACTGAATGAAAGGAGCTGGCATCTCATTCTCTTTGAATCTTCTTTATCATGCTAAGAGGAGCAGGAAAAAGTAAAAAATTTCAGAATTGCACCTTGCAATGCGGAGAAATTACTTTTTGTGCATTTACAATATTCAATGATTTTTGCCATTGAAAAACGTCCAGAAATGATTGAAGCTACTGACTGAATGAAAGGAGCTGGCATCTCACTCTCTTTGAATCTTGTTTATCATGCTAAGAGGAGCAGGAAAAAGCAAAAAATTTCAGAATTGCACCTTGCAATGCGGAGAAAATACTGTTTGTGCATTTACAATATTCATTGATTTTTGCCATTGAAAAACGTCCAGAAATGATTGAAGCTACTGACTGAATGAAAGGAGCTGGCATCTCACTCTCTTTGAATCTTCTTTATCATGCTAAGAGGAGCAGGAAAAAGCCAAAAATTTCAGAATTGCACCTTGCAATGCGGAGAAATTACTGTTTGTGCATTTACAATATTCATTGATTTTTTCTATTGAAAAACATCATGTTATTCATATACCAGAAATGATTGAAGCTACTGACTGAATGAAAGGAGCTGGCATCTCACTCTCTTTGAATCTTCTTTATCATGCTAAGAGGAGCAGGAAAAAGCAAAAAATTTCAGAATTGCACCTTGCAATGCGGAGAAATTGCAGTTTGTGCATTTACAATATTCATTGATTTTTGCCATTGAAAAACGTCCAGAAATGATTGAAGCTACTGACTGAATGAAAGGAGCTGGCATCTCACTCTCTTTGAATCTTCTTTATCATGCTAAGAGGAGCAGGAAAAAGCAAAAAATTTCAGAATTGCACCTTGCAATGCGGAGAAATTACTGTTGTGCATTTACAATATTCATTGATTTTTGCCATTGAAAAACATCATGTTATTCATATACCAGAAATGATTGAAGCTACTGACTGAATGAAAGGAGCTGGCATCTCACTCTCTTTGAATCTTCTTTATCATGCTAAGAGGAGCAGGAAAAAGCAAAAAATTTCAGAATTGCACCTTGCAATGCGGAGAAATTGCAGTTTGTGCATTTACAATATTCATTGATTTTTGCCATTGAAAAACGTCCAGAAATGATTGAAGCTACTGACTGAATGAAAGGAGCTGGCATCTCACTCTCTTTGAATCTTCTTTATCATGCTAAGAGGAGCAGGAAAAAGCAAAAAATTTCAGAATTGCACCTTGCAATGCGGAGAAATTACTGTTTGTGCATTTACAATATTCATTGATTTTTGCCATTGAAAAACGTCCAGAAATGATTGAAGCTACTGACTGAATGAAAGGAGCTGGCATCTCACTCTCTTTGAATCTTCTTTATCATGCTAAGAGGAGCAGGAAAAAGCAAAAAATTTCAGAATTGCACCTTGCAATGCGGAGAAATTACTGTTTGTGCATTTACAATATTCATTGATTTTTGCCATTGAAAAACGTCCAGAAATGATTGAAGCTACTGACTGAATGAAAGGAGCTGGCATCTCACTCTCTTTGAATCTTCTTTATCATGCTAAGAGGAGCAGGAAAAAGCAAAAAATTTCAGAATTGCACCTTGCAATGCGGAGAAATTACTGTTTGTGCATTTACAATATTCATTGATTTTTGCCATTGAAAAACATCATGTTATTCATATACCAGAAATGATTGAAGCTACTGACTGAATGAAAGGAGCTGGCATCTCACTCTCTTTGAATCTTCTTTATCATGCTAAGAGGAGCAGGAAAAAGCAAAAAATTTCAGAATTGCACCTTGCAATGCGGAGAAATTGCAGTTTGTGCATTTACAATATTCATTGATTTTTGCCATTGAAAAACGTCCAGAAATGATTGAAGCTACTGACTGAATGAAAGGAGCTGGCATCTCACTCTCTTTGAATCTTCTTTATCATGCTAAGAGGAGCAGGAAAAAGCAAAAAATTTCAGAATTGCATCTTGCAATGCGGAGAAATTACTGTTTGTGCATTTACAATATTCATTGATTTTTGCCATTGAAAAACGTCCAGAAATGATTGAAGCTACTGACTGAATGAAAGGAGCTGGCATCTCACTCTCTTTGAATCTTCTTTATCATGCTAAGAGGAGCAGGAAAAAGCAAAAAATTTCAGAATTGCACCTTGCAATGCGGAGAAATTACTGTTTGTGCATTTACAATATTCATTGATTTTTGCCATTGAAAAACGTCCAGAAATGATTGAAGCTACTGACTGAATGAAAGGAGCTGGCATCTCACTCTCTTTGAATCTTCTTTATCATGCTAAGAGGAGCAGGAAAAAGCAAAAAATTTCAGAATTGCACCTTGCAATGCGGAGAAATTACTGTTTGTGCATTTACAATATTCATTGATTTTTGCCATTGAAAAATGTCCAGAAATGATTGAAGCTACTGACTGAATGAAAGGAGCTGGCATCTCACTCTCTTTGAATCTTCTTTATCATGCTAAGAGGAGCAGGAAAAAGCAAAAAATTTCAGAATTGCGCCTTGCAATGCGGAGAAATTACTGTTTGTGCATTTACAAAATTCATTGATTTTTGCCATTGAAAAACATCATGTTATTCATATACCAGAAATGATTGAAGCTACTGACTGAAGGAAAGGAGCTGGCATCTCACTCTCTTTGAATCTTCTTTATCATGCTAAGAGGAGCAGGAAAAAGCAAAAAATTTCAGAATTGCACCTTGCAATGCGGAGAAATTACTGTTTGTGCATTTACAATATTCATTGATTTTTGCCATTGAAAAACGTCCAGAAATGATTGAAGCTACTGACTGAATGAAAGGAGCTGGCATCTCACTCTCTTTGAATCTTCTTTATCATGCTAAGAGGAGCAGGAAAAAGCAAAAAATTTCAGAATTGCACCTTGCAATGCGGAGAAATTACTGTTTGTGCATTTACAATATTCATTGATTTTTGCGATTGAAAAACATCATGTTATTCATATACCAGAAATGATTGAAGCTACTGACTGAATGAAAGGAGCTGGCATCTCATTCTCTTTGAATCTTCTTTATCATGCTAAGAGGAGCAGGAAAAAGTAAAAAATTTCAGAATTGCACCTTGCAATGCGGAGAAATTACTGTTTGTGCATTTACAATATTCAATGATTTTTGCCATTGAAAAACGTCCAGAAATGATTGAAGCTACTGACTGAATGAAAGGAGCTGGCATCTCACTCTCTTTGAATCTTGTTTATCATGCTAAGAGGAGCAGGAAAAAGCAAAAAATTTCAGAATTGCACCTTGCAATGCGGAGAAAATACTGTTTGTGCATTTACAATATTCATTGATTTTTGCCATTGAAAAACGTCCAGAAATGATTGAAGCTACTGACTGAATGAAAGGAGCTGGCATCTCACTCTCTTTGAATCTTCTTTATCATGCTAAGAGGAGCAGGAAAAAGCCAAAAATTTCAGAATTGCACCTTGCAATGCGGAGAAATTACTGTTTGTGCATTTACAATATTCATTGATTTTTTCTATTGAAAAACATCATGTTATTCATATACCAGAAATGATTGAAGCTACTGACTGAATGAAAGGAGCTGGCATCTCACTCTCTTTGAATCTTCTTTATCATGCTAAGAGGAGCAGGAAAAAGCAAAAAATTTCAGAATTGCACCTTGCAATGCGGAGAAATTGCAGTTTGTGCATTTACAATATTCATTGATTTTTGCCATTGAAAAACGTCCAGAAATGATTGAAGCTACTGACTGAATGAAAGGAGCTGGCATCTCACTCTCTTTGAATCTTCTTTATCATGCTAAGAGGAGCAGGAAAAAGCAAAAAATTTCAGAATTGCACCTTGCAATGCGGAGAAATTACTGTTGTGCATTTACAATATTCATTGATTTTTGCCATTGAAAAACATCATGTTATTCATATACCAGAAATGATTGAAGCTACTGACTGAATGAAAGGAGCTGGCATCTCACTCTCTTTGAATCTTCTTTATCATGCTAAGAGGAGCAGGAAAAAGCAAAAAATTTCAGAATTGCACCTTGCAATGCGGAGAAATTGCAGTTTGTGCATTTACAATATTCATTGATTTTTGCCATTGAAAAACGTCCAGAAATGATTGAAGCTACTGACTGAATGAAAGGAGCTGGCATCTCACTCTCTTTGAATCTTCTTTATCATGCTAAGAGGAGCAGGAAAAAGCAAAAAATTTCAGAATTGCACCTTGCAATGCGGAGAAATTACTGTTTGTGCATTTACAATATTCATTGATTTTTGCCATTGAAAAACGTCCAGAAATGATTGAAGCTACTGACTGAATGAAAGGAGCTGGCATCTCACTCTCTTTGAATCTTCTTTATCATGCTAAGAGGAGCAGGAAAAAGCAAAAAATTTCAGAATTGCACCTTGCAATGCGGAGAAATTACTGTTTGTGCATTTACAATATTCATTGATTTTTGCCATTGAAAAACGTCCAGAAATGATTGAAGCTACTGACTGAATGAAAGGAGCTGGCATCTCACTCTCTTTGAATCTTCTTTATCATGCTAAGAGGAGCAGGAAAAAGCAAAAAATTTCAGAATTGCACCTTGCAATGCGGAGAAATTACTGTTTGTGCATTTACAATATTCATTGATTTTTGCCATTGAAAAACATCATGTTATTCATATACCAGAAATGATTGAAGCTACTGACTGAATGAAAGGAGCTGGCATCTCACTCTCTTTGAATCTTCTTTATCATGCTAAGAGGAGCAGGAAAAAGCAAAAAATTTCAGAATTGCACCTTGCAATGCGGAGAAATTGCAGTTTGTGCATTTACAATATTCATTGATTTTTGCCATTGAAAAACGTCCAGAAATGATTGAAGCTACTGACTGAATGAAAGGAGCTGGCATCTCACTCTCTTTGAATCTTCTTTATCATGCTAAGAGGAGCAGGAAAAAGCAAAAAATTTCAGAATTGCATCTTGCAATGCGGAGAAATTACTGTTTGTGCATTTACAATATTCATTGATTTTTGCCATTGAAAAACGTCCAGAAATGATTGAAGCTACTGACTGAATGAAAGGAGCTGGCATCTCACTCTCTTTGAATCTTCTTTATCATGCTAAGAGGAGCAGGAAAAAGCAAAAAATTTCAGAATTGCACCTTGCAATGCGGAGAAATTACTGTTTGTGCATTTACAATATTCATTGATTTTTGCCATTGAAAAATGTCCAGAAATGATTGAAGCTACTGACTGAATGAAAGGAGCTGGCATCTCACTCTCTTTGAATCTTCTTTATCATGCTAAGAGGAGCAGGAAAAAGCAAAAAATTTCAGAATTGCGCCTTGCAATGCGGAGAAATTACTGTTTGTGCATTTACAAAATTCATTGATTTTTGCCATTGAAAAACATCATGTTATTCATATACCAGAAATGATTGAAGCTACTGACTGAAGGAAAGGATCTGGCATCTCACTCTCTTTGAATCTTCTTTGTCATGCTAAGAGGAGCAGGAAAAAGCAAAAAATTTCAGAATTGCACCTTGCAATGCGGAGAAATTACTGTTTGTGCATTTACAATATTCATTGATTTTTGCCATTGAAAAACGTCCAGAAATGATTGAAGCTACTGACTGAATGAAAGGAGCTGGCATCTCACTCTCTTTGAATCTTCTTTATCATGCTAAGAGGAGCAGGAAAAAGCAAAACATTTCAGAATTGCACCTTGCAATGCGGAGAAATTACTGTTTGTGCATTTACAATATTCATTGATTTTTGCGATTGAAAAACATCATGTTATTCATATACCAGAAATGATTGAAGCTACTGACTGAATGAAAGGAGCTGGCATCTCACTCTCTTTGAATCTTCTTTATCATGCTAAGAGGAGCAGGAAAAAGTAAAAAATTTCAGAATTGCACCTTGCAATGCGGAGAAATTACTGTTTGTGCATTTACAATATTCAATGATTTTTGCCATTGAAAAACGTCCAGAAATGATTGAAGCTACTGACTGAATGAAAGGAGCTGGCATCTCACTCTCTTTGAATCTTGTTTATCATGCTAAGAGGAGCAGGAAAAAGCAAAAAATTTCAGAATTGCACCTTGCAATGCGGAGAAATTACTGTTTGTGCATTTACAATATTCATTGATTTTTGCCATTGAAAAACGTCCAGAAATGATTGAAGCTACTGACTGAATGAAAGGAGCTGGCATCTCACTCTCTTTGAATCTTCTTTATCATGCTAAGAGGAGCAGGAAAAAGCAAAAAATTTCAGAATTGCACCTTGCAATGCGGAGAAATTACTGTTTGTGCATTTACAATATTCATTGATTTTTGCTATTGAAAAACATCATGTTATTCATATACCAGAAATGATTGAAGCTACTGACTGAATGAAAGGAGCTGGCATCTCACTCTCTTTGAATCTTCTTTATCATGCTAAGAGGAGCAGGAAAAAGCAAAAAATTTCAGAATTGCACCTTGCAATGCGGAGAAATTGCAGTTTGTGCATTTACAATATTCATTGATTTTTGCCATTGAAAAACGTCCAGAAATGATTGAAGCTACTGACTGAATGAAAGGAGCTGGCATCTCACTCTCTTTGAATCTTCTTTATCATGCTAAGAGGAGCAGGAAAAAGCAAAAAATTTCAGAATTGCACCTTGCAATGCGGAGAAATTACTGTTTGTGCATTTACAATATTCATTGATTTTTGCCATTGAAAAACATCATGTTATTCATATACCAGAAATGATTGAAGCTACTGACTGAATGAAAGGAGCTGGCATCTCACTCTCTTTGAATCTTCTTTATCATGCTAAGAGGAGCAGGAAAAAGCAAAAAATTTCAGAATTGCACCTTGCAATGCGGAGAAATTGCAGTTTGTGCATTTACAATATTCATTGATTTTTGCCATTGAAAAACGTCCAGAAATGATTGAAGCTACTGACTGAATGAAAGGAGCTGGCATCTCACTCTCTTTGAATCTTCTTTATCATGCTAAGAGGAGCAGGAAAAAGCAAAAAATTTCAGAATTGCATCTTGCAATGCGGAGAAATTACTGTTTGTGCATTTACAATATTCATTGATTTTTGCCATTGAAAAACGTCCAGAAATGATTGAAGCTACTGACTGAATGAAAGGAGCTGGCATCTCACTCTCTTTGAATCTTCTTTATCATGCTAAGAGGAGCAGGAAAAAGCAAAAAATTTCAGAATTGCACCTTGCAATGCGGAGAAATTACTGTTTGTGCATTTACAATATTCATTGATTTTTGCCATTGAAAAATGTCCAGAAATGATTGAAGCTACTGACTGAATGAAAGGAGCTGGCATCTCACTCTCTTTGAATCTTCTTTATCATGCTAAGAGGAGCAGGAAAAAGCAAAAAATTTCAGAATTGCGCCTTGCAATGCGGAGAAATTACTGTTTGTGCATTTACAAAATTCATTGATTTTTGCCATTGAAAAACATCATGTTATTCATATACCAGAAATGATTGAAGCTACTGACTGAAGGAAAGGATCTGGCATCTCACTCTCTTTGAATCTTCTTTGTCATGCTAAGAGGAGCAGGAAAAAGCAAAAAATTTCAGAATTGCACCTTGCAATGCGGAGAAATTACTGTTTGTGCATTTACAATATTCATTGATTTTTGCCATTGAAAAACGTCCAGAAATGATTGAAGCTACTGACTGAATGAAAGGAGCTGGCATCTCACTCTCTTTGAATCTTCTTTATCATGCTAAGAGGAGCAGGAAAAAGCAAAACATTTCAGAATTGCACCTTGCAATGCGGAGAAATTACTGTTTGTGCATTTACAATATTCATTGATTTTTGCGATTGAAAAACATCATGTTATTCATATACCAGAAATGATTGAAGCTACTGACTGAATGAAAGGAGCTGGCATCTCACTCTCTTTGAATCTTCTTTATCATGCTAAGAGGAGCAGGAAAAAGTAAAAAATTTCAGAATTGCACCTTGCAATGCGGAGAAATTACTGTTTGTGCATTTACAATATTCAATGATTTTTGCCATTGAAAAACGTCCAGAAATGATTGAAGCTACTGACTGAATGAAAGGAGCTGGCATCTCACTCTCTTTGAATCTTCTTTATCATGCTAAGAGGAGCAGGAAAAAGCAAAAAATTTCAGAATTGCACCTTGCAATGCGGAGAAATTACTGTTTGTGCATTTACAATATTCATTGATTTTTGCCATTGAAAAACGTCCAGAAATGATTGAAGCTACTGACTGAATGAAAGGAGCGGGCATCTCACTCTCTTTGAATCTTCTTTATCATGCTAAGAGGAGCAGGAAAAAGCAAAAAATTTCAGAATTGCACCTTGCAATGCGGAGAAATTACTGTTTGTGCATTTACAATATTCATTGATTTTTGCCATTGAAAAATGTCCAGAAATGATTGAAGCTACTGACTGAATGAAAGGAGCTGGCATCTCACTCTCTTTGAATCTTCTTTATCATGCTAAGAGGAGCAGGAAAAAGCAAAAAATTTCAGAATTGCGCCTTGCAATGCGGAGAAATTACTGTTTGTGCATTTACAAAATTCATTGATTTTTGCCATTGAAAAACATCATGTTATTCATATACCAGAAATGATTGAAGCTACTGACTGAAGGAAAGGATCTGGCATCTCACTCTCTTTGAATCTTCTTTGTCATGCTAAGAGGAGCAGGAAAAAGCAAAAAATTTCAGAATTGCACCTTGCAATGCGGAGAAATTACTGTTTGTGCATTTACAATATTCATTGATTTTTGCCATTGAAAAACGTCCAGAAATGATTGAAGCTACTGACTGAATGAAAGGAGCTGGCATCTCACTCTCTTTGAATCTTCTTTATCATGCTAAGAGGAGCAGGAAAAAGCAAAACATTTCAGAATTGCACCTTGCAATGCGGAGAAATTACTGTTTGTGCATTTACAATATTCATTGATTTTTGCGATTGAAAAACATCATGTTATTCATATACCAGAAATGATTGAAGCTACTGACTGAATGAAAGGAGCTGGCATCTCACTCTCTTTGAATCTTCTTTATCATGCTAAGAGGAGCAGGAAAAAGTAAAAAATTTCAGAATTGCACCTTGCAATGCGGAGAAATTACTGTTTGTGCATTTACAATATTCAATGATTTTTGCCATTGAAAAACGTCCAGAAATGATTGAAGCTACTGACTGAATGAAAGGAGCTGGCATCTCACTCTCTTTGAATCTTCTTTATCATGCTAAGAGGAGCAGGAAAAAGCAAAAAATTTCAGAATTGCACCTTGCAATGCGGAGAAATTACTGTTTGTGCATTTACAATATTCATTGATTTTTGCCATTGAAAAACATCATGTTATTCATATACCAGAAATGATTGAAGCTACTGACTGAATGAAAGGAGCTGGCATCTCACTCTCTTTGAATCTTCTTTATCATGCTAAGAGGAGCAGGAAAAAGCAAAAAATTTCAGAATTGCACCTTGCAATGCGGAGAAATTGCAGTTTGTGCATTTACAATATTCATTGATTTTTGCCATTGAAAAACGTCCAGAAATGATTGAAGCTACTGACTGAATGAAAGGAGCTGGCATCTCACTCTCTTTGAATCTTCTTTATCATGCTAAGAGGAGCAGGAAAAAGCAAAAAATTTCAGAATTGCACCTTGCAATGCGGAGAAATTACTGTTTGTGCATTTACAATATTCATTGATTTTTGCCATTGAAAAACGTCCAGAAATGATTGAAGCTACTGACTGAATGAAAGGAGCTGGCATCTCACTCTCTTTGAATCTTCTTTATCATGCTAAGAGGAGCAGGAAAAAGCAAAAAATTTCAGAATTGCACCTTGCAATGCGGAGAAATTACTGTTTGTGCATTTACAATATTCATTGATTTTTGCCATTGAAAAATGTCCAGAAATGATTGAAGCTACTGACTGAATGAAAGGAGCTGGCATCTCACTCTCTTTGAATCTTCTTTATCATGCTAAGAGGAGCAGGAAAAAGCAAAAAATTTCAGAATTGCGCCTTGCAATGCGGAGAAATTACTGTTTGTGCATTTACAAAATTCATTGATTTTTGCCATTGAAAAACATCATGTTATTCATATACCAGAAATGATTGAAGCTACTGACTGAAGGAAAGGATCTGGCATCTCACTCTCTTTGAATCTTCTTTGTCATGCTAAGAGGAGCAGGAAAAAGCAAAAAATTTCAGAATTGCACCTTGCAATGCGGAGAAATTACTGTTTGTGCATTTACAATATTCATTGATTTTTGCCATTGAAAAACGTCCAGAAATGATTGAAGCTACTGACTGAATGAAAGGAGCTGGCATCTCACTCTCTTTGAATCTTCTTTATCATGCTAAGAGGAGCAGGAAAAAGCAAAACATTTCAGAATTGCACCTTGCAATGCGGAGAAATTACTGTTTGTGCATTTACAATATTCATTGATTTTTGCGATTGAAAAACATCATGTTATTCATATACCAGAAATGATTGAAGCTACTGACTGAATGAAAGGAGCTGGCATCTCACTCTCTTTGAATCTTCTTTATCATGCTAAGAGGAGCAGGAAAAAGTAAAAAATTTCAGAATTGCACCTTGCAATGCGGAGAAATTACTGTTTGTGCATTTACAATATTCAATGATTTTTGCCATTGAAAAACGTCCAGAAATGATTGAAGCTACTGACTGAATGAAAGGAGCTGGCATCTCACTCTCTTTGAATCTTCTTTATCATGCTAAGAGGAGCAGGAAAAAGCAAAAAATTTCAGAATTGCACCTTGCAATGCGGAGAAATTACTGTTTGTGCATTTACAATATTCATTGATTTTTGCCATTGAAAAACGTCCAGAAATGATTGAAGCTACTGACTGAATGAAAGGAGCTGGCATCTCACTCTCTTTGAATCTTCTTTATCATGCTAAGAGGAGCAGGAAAAAGCAAAAAATTTCAGAATTGCACCTTGCAATGCGGAGAAATTACTGTTTGTGCATTTACAATATTCATTGATTTTTGCCATTGAAAAACATGTTATTCATATACCAGAAATGTTTGAAGCTACTGACTGAATGAAAGGAGCTGGCACCTCACTCTCTTTGAATCTTCTTTATCATGCTAAGAGGAGCGGGAAAAAGCAAAAAATTTCAGAATTGCACCTTGCAATGCGGAAAAATTACTGTTTGTGCATTTACAATGTTCATTGATTTTTGCCATTGAAAAACGTCCAGAAATGATTGAAGGTACTGACTGAATGAAAGGAGCTGGCATCTCACTCTCTTTGAATCTTCTTTATCATGCTAAGAGGAGCAGGAAAAAGCAAAAAATTTCAGAATTGCACCTTGCAATGCGGAGAAATTACTGTTTGTGCATTTACAATATTCATTGATTTTTGCCATTGAAAAACGTCCAGAAATGATTGAAGCTACTGACTGAATGAAAGGAGCTGGCATCTCACTCTCTTTGAATCTTCTTTATCATGCTAAGAGGAGCAGGAAAAAGCAAAAAATTTCAGAATTGCACCTTGCAATGCGGAGAAATTACAGTTTGTGCATTTACAATATTCATTGATTTTTGCCATTGAAAAACATCCAGAAATGATTGAAGCTACTGACTGAATGAAAGGAGCTGGCATCTCACTCTCTTTGAATCTTCTTTATCATGCTAAGAGGAGCAGGAAAAAGCAAAAAATTTCAGAATTGCACCTTGCAATGCGGAGAAATTACTGTTTGTGCATTTACAATATTCATTGATTTTTGCCATTGAAAAACATCATGTTATTCATATACCAGAAATGTTTGAAGCTACTGACTGAATGAAAGGAGCTGGCATCTCACTCTCTTTGAATCTTCTTTATCATGCTAAGAGGAGCAGGAAAAAGCAAAAAATTTCAGAATTGCACCTTGCAATGTGGAGAAATTACTGTTTGTGCATTTACAATATTCATTGATTTTTACCATTGAAAAACGTCCAGAAATGATTGAAGCTACTGACTGAATGAAAGTAGCTGGCATCTCACTCTCTTTGAATCTTCTTTATCATGCTAAGAGGAGCAGGAAAAAGCAAAAAATTTCAGACTTGCACCCTGCAATGCGGAGAAATTACTGTTTGTGCATTTACAATATTCATTGATTTTTGCCATTGAAAAACATCATGTTATTCATATACCAGAAATGTTTGAAGCTACTGACTGAATGAAAGGAGCTGGCATCTCACTCTCTTTGAATCTTCTTTATCATGCTAAGAGGAGCAGGAAAAAGCAAAAAATTTCAGACTTGCATCTTGCAATGCGGAGAAATTACTGTTTGTGCATTTACAATATTCATTGATTTTTGCCATTGAAAAACATCATGTTATTCATATACCAAAAATGTTTGAAGCTACTGACTGAATGAAAGGAACTGGCATCTCACTCTCTTTGAATCTTCTTTATCATGCTAAGAGGAGCAGGAAAAAGCAAAAAATTTCAGAATTGCACCTTGCAATGCGGAGAAATTACTGTTTGTGCATTTACAATATTCATTGATTTTTGCCATTGAAAAACGTCCAGAAATGATTGAAGGTACTGACTGAATGAAAGGAGCTGGCATCTCACTCTCTTTGAATCTTCTTTATCATTCTAAGAGGAGCAGGAAAAAGCAAAAAATTTCAGAATTGCACCTTGCAATGCGGAGAAATTACTGTTTGTGCATTTACAATATTCATTGATTTTTGCCATTGAAAAACGTCCAGAAATGATTGAAGCTACTGACTCAATGAATGGAGCTGGCATCTCACTCTCTTTGAATCTTCTTTATCATGCTAAGAGGAGCAGGAAAAAGCAAAAAATTTCAGAATTGCACCTTGCAATGCGGAGAAATTACAGTTTGTGCATTTACAATATTCATTGATTTTTGCCATTGAAAAACGTCCAGAAATGATTGAAGCTACTGACTGAATGAAAGGAGCTGGCATCTCACTCTCTTTGAATCTTCTTTATCATGCTAAGAGGAGCAGGAAAAAGCAAAAAATTTCAGAATTGCACCTTGCAATGCGGAGAAATTACTGTTTGTGCATTTACAATATTCGTTGATTTTTGCCATTGAAAAACGTCCAGAAATGATTGAAGCTACTGACTGAATGAAAGGAGCTGGCATCTCACTCTCTTTGAATCTTCTTTATCATGCTAAGAGGAGCAGGAAAAAGCAAAAAATTTCAGAATTGCACCTTGCAATGCGGAGAAATTACAGTTTGTGCATTTACAATATTCATTGATTTTTGCCATTGAAAAACGTCCAGAAATGATTGAAGCTACTGACTGAATGAAAGGAGCTGGCATCTCACTCTCTTTGAATCTTCTTTATCATGCTAAGAGGAGCAGGAAAAAGCAAAAAATTTCAGAATTGCACCTTGCAATGCGGAGAAATTACTGTTTGTGCATTTACAATATTCATTGATTTTTGCCATTGAAAAACATGTTATTCATATACCAGAAATGTTTGAAGCTCCTGACTGAATGAAAGGAGCTGGCACCTCACTCTCTTTGAATCTTCTTTATCATGCTAAGAGGAGCAGGAAAAAGCAAAAAATTTCAGAATTGCACCTTGCAATGCGGAGAAATTACTGTTTGTGCATTTACAATATTCATTGATTTTTGCCATTGAAAAACGTCCAGAAATGATTGAAGCTACTGACTGAATGAAAGGAGCTGGCATCTCACTCTCTTTGAATCTTCTTTATCATGCTAAGAGGAGCACGAAAAAGCAAAAAATTTCAGAATTGCACCTTGCAATGCGGAGAAATTACTGTTTGTGCATTTACAATATTCATTGATTTTTGCCATTGAAAAATGTCCAGAAATGATTGAAGCTACTGACTAAATGAAAGGAGCTGGCATCTCACTCTCTTTGAATCTTCTTTATCATGCTAAGAGGAGCAGGAAAAAGCAAAAAATTTCAGAATTGCGCCTTGCAATGCGGAGAAATTACTGTTTGTGCATTTACAAAATTCATTGATTTTTGCCATTGAAAAACATCATGTTATTCATATACCAGAAATGATTGAAGCTACTGACTGAAGGAAAGGAGCTGGCATCTCACTCTCTTTGAATCTTCTTTATCATGCTAAGAGGAGCAGGAAAAAGCAAAAAATTTCAGAATTGCACCTTGCAATGCGGAGAAATTACTGTTTGTGCATTTACAATATTCATTGATTTTTGCCATTGAAAAACGTCCAGAAATGATTGAAGCTACTGACTGAATGAAAGGAGCTGGCATCTCACTCTCTTTGAATCTTCTTTATCATGCTAAGAGGAGCAGGAAAAAGCAAAAAATTTCAGAATTGCACCTTGCAATGCGGAGAAATTACTGTTTGTGCATTTACAATATTCATTGATTTTTGCGATTGAAAAACATCATGTTATTCATATACCAGAAATGATTGAAGCTACTGACTGAATGAAAGGAGCTGGCATCTCATTCTCTTTGAATCTTCTTTATCATGCTAAGAGGAGCAGGAAAAAGTAAAAAATTTCAGAATTGCACCTTGCAATGCGGAGAAATTACTGTTTGTGCATTTACAATATTCAATGATTTTTGCCATTGAAAAACGTCCAGAAATGATTGAAGCTACTGACTGAATGAAAGGAGCTGGCATCTCACTCTCTTTGAATCTTGTTTATCATGCTAAGAGGAGCAGGAAAAAGCAAAAAATTTCAGAATTGCACCTTGCAATGCGGAGAAAATACTGTTTGTGCATTTACAATATTCATTGATTTTTGCCATTGAAAAACGTCCAGAAATGATTGAAGCTACTGACTGAATGAAAGGAGCTGGCATCTCACTCTCTTTGAATCTTCTTTATCATGCTAAGAGGAGCAGGAAAAAGCCAAAAATTTCAGAATTGCACCTTGCAATGCGGAGAAATTACTGTTTGTGCATTTACAATATTCATTGATTTTTTCTATTGAAAAACATCATGTTATTCATATACCAGAAATGATTGAAGCTACTGACTGAATGAAAGGAGCTGGCATCTCACTCTCTTTGAATCTTCTTTATCATGCTAAGAGGAGCAGGAAAAAGCAAAAAATTTCAGAATTGCACCTTGCAATGCGGAGAAATTGCAGTTTGTGCATTTACAATATTCATTGATTTTTGCCATTGAAAAACGTCCAGAAATGATTGAAGCTACTGACTGAATGAAAGGAGCTGGCATCTCACTCTCTTTGAATCTTCTTTATCATGCTAAGAGGAGCAGGAAAAAGCAAAAAATTTCAGAATTGCACCTTGCAATGCGGAGAAATTACTGTTGTGCATTTACAATATTCATTGATTTTTGCCATTGAAAAACATCATGTTATTCATATACCAGAAATGATTGAAGCTACTGACTGAATGAAAGGAGCTGGCATCTCACTCTCTTTGAATCTTGTTTATCATGCTAAGAGGAGCAGGAAAAAGCAAAAAATTTCAGAATTGCACCTTGCAATGCGGAGAAAATACTGTTTGTGCATTTACAATATTCATTGATTTTTGCCATTGAAAAACGTCCAGAAATGATTGAAGCTACTGACTGAATGAAAGGAGCTGGCATCTCACTCTCTTTGAATCTTCTTTATCATGCTAAGAGGAGCAGGAAAAAGCAAAAAATTTCAGAATTGCACCTTGCAATGCGGAGAAATTACTGTTTGTGCATTTACAATATTCATTGATTTTTTCTATTGAAAAACATCATGTTATTCATATACCAGAAATGATTGAAGCTACTGACTGAATGAAAGGAGCTGGCATCTCACTCTCTTTGAATCTTCTTTATCATGCTAAGAGGAGCAGGAAAAAGCAAAAAATTTCAGAATTGCACCTTGCAATGCGGAGAAATTGCAGTTTGTGCATTTACAATATTCATTGATTTTTGCCATTGAAAAACGTCCAGAAATGATTGAAGCTACTGACTGAATGAAAGGAGCTGGCATCTCACTCTCTTTGAATCTTCTTTATCATGCTAAGAGGAGCAGGAAAAAGCAAAAAATTTCAGAATTGCACCTTGCAATGCGGAGAAATTACTGTTGTGCATTTACAATATTCATTGATTTTTGCCATTGAAAAACATCATGTTATTCATATACCAGAAATGATTGAAGCTACTGACTGAATGAAAGGAGCTGGCATCTCACTCTCTTTGAATCTTCTTTATCATGCTAAGAGGAGCAGGAAAAAGCAAAAAATTTCAGAATTGCACCTTGCAATGCGGAGAAATTGCAGTTTGTGCATTTACAATATTCATTGATTTTTGCCATTGAAAAACGTCCAGAAATGATTGAAGCTACTGACTGAATGAAAGGAGCTGGCATCTCACACTCTTTGAATCTTCTTTATCATGCTAAGAGGAGCAGGAAAAAGCAAAAAATTTCAGAATTGCACCTTGCAATGCGGAGAAATTACTGTTTGTGCATTTACAATATTCATTGATTTTTGCCATTGAAAAACGTCCAGAAATGATTGAAGCTACTGACTGAATGAAAGGAGCTGGCATCTCACTCTCTTTGAATCTTCTTTATCATGCTAAGAGGAGCAGGAAAAAGCAAAAAATTTCAGAATTGCACCTTGCAATGCGGAGAAATTACTGTTTGTGCATTTACAATATTCATTGATTTTTGCCATTGAAAAATGTCCAGAAATGATTGAAGCTACTGACTGAATGAAAGGAGCTGGCATCTCACTCTCTTTGAATCTTCTTTATCATGCTAAGAGGAGCAGGAAAAAGCAAAAAATTTCAGAATTGCGCCTTGCAATGCGGAGAAATTACTGTTTGTGCATTTACAAAATTCATTGATTTTTGCCTTTGAAAAACATCATGTTATTCATATACCAGAAATGATTGAAGCTACTGACTGAAGGAAAGGATCTGGCATCTCACTCTCTTTGAATCTTCTTTGTCATGCTAAGAGGAGCAGGAAAAAGCAAAAAATTTCAGAATTGCACCTTGCAATGCGGAGAAATTACTGTTTGTGCATTTACAATATTCATTGATTTTTGCCATTGAAAAACGTCCAGAAATGATTGAAGCTACTGACTGAATGAAAGGAGCTGGCATCTCACTCTCTTTGAATCTTCTTTATCATGCTAAGAGGAGCAGGAAAAAGCAAAACATTTCAGAATTGCACCTTGCAATGCGGAGAAATTACTGTTTGTGCATTTACAATATTCATTGATTTTTGCGATTGAAAAACATCATGTTATTCATATACCAGAAATGATTGAAGCTACTGACTGAATGAAAGGAGCTGGCATCTCACTCTCTTTGAATCTTCTTTATCATGCTAAGAGGAGCAGGAAAAAGTAAAAAATTTCAGAATTGCACCTTGCAATGCGGAGAAATTACTGTTTGTGCATTTACAATATTCAATGATTTTTGCCATTGAAAAACGTCCAGAAATGATTGAAGCTACTGACTGAATGAAAGGAGCTGGCATCTCACTCTCTTTGAATCTTCTTTATCATGCTAAGAGGAGCAGGAAAAAGCAAAAAATTTCAGAATTGCACCTTGCAATGCGGAGAAATTACTGTTTGTGCATTTACAATATTCATTGATTTTTGCCATTGAAAAACGTCCAGAAATGATTGAAGCTACTGACTGAATGAAAGGAGCTGGCATCTCACTCTCTTTGAATCTTCTTTATCATGCTAAGAGGAGCAGGAAAAAGCAAAAAATTTCAGAATTGCGCCTTGCAATGCGGAGAAATTACTGTTTGTGCATTTACAAAATTCATTGATTTTTGCCATTGAAAAATATCATGTTATTCATATACCAGAAATGATTGAAGCTACTGACTGAAGGAAAGGATCTGGCATCTCACTCTCTTTGAATCTTCTTTGTCATGCTAAGAGGAGCAGGAAAAAGCAAAAAATTTCAGAATTGCACCTTGCAATGCGGAGAAATTACTGTTTGTGCATTTACAATATTCATTGATTTTTGCCATTGAAAAACGTCCAGAAATGATTGAAGCTACTGACTGAATGAAAGGAGCTGGCATCTCACTCTCTTTGAATCTTCTTTATCATGCTAAGAGGAGCAGGAAAAAGCAAAACATTTCAGAATTGCACCTTGCAATGCGGAGAAATTACTGTTTGTGCATTTACAATATTCATTGATTTTTGCGATTGAAAAACATCATGTTATTCATATACCAGAAATGATTGAAGCTACTGACTGAATGAAAGGAGCTGGCATCTCACTCTCTTTGAATCTTCTTTATCATGCTAAGAGGAGCAGGAAAAAGTAAAAAATTTCAGAATTGCACCTTGCAATGCGGAGAAATTACTGTTTGTGCATTTACAATATTCAATGATTTTTGCCATTGAAAAACGTCCAGAAATGATTGAAGCTACTGACTGAATGAAAGGAGCTGGCATCTCACTCTCTTTGAATCTTCTTTATCATGCTAAGAGGAGCAGGAAAAAGCAAAAAATTTCAGAATTGCACCTTGCAATGCGGAGAAATTACTGTTTGTGCATTTACAATATTCATTGATTTTTGCCATTGAAAAACATCATGTTATTCATATACCAGAAATGATTGAAGCTACTGACTGAATGAAAGGAGCTGGCATCTCACTCTCTTTGAATCTTCTTTATCATGCTAAGAGGAGCAGGAAAAAGTAAAAAATTTCAGAATTGCACCTTGCAATGCGGAGAAATTACTGTTTGTGCATTTACAATATTCAATGATTTTTGCCATTGAAAAACGTCCAGAAATGATTGAAGCTACTGACTGAATGAAAGGAGCTGGCATCTCACTCTCTTTGAATCTTCTTTATCATGCTAAGAGGAGAAGGAAAAAGCAAAAAATTTCAGAATTGCACCTTGCAATGCGGAGAAATTACTGTTTGTGCATTTACAATATTCATTGATTTTTGCCATTGAAAAACGTCCAGAAATGATTGAAGCTACTGACTGAATGAAAGGAGCTGGCATCTCACTCTCTTTGAATCTTCTTTATCATGCTAAGAGGAGCAGGAAAAAGCAAAAAATTTCAGAATTGCGCCTTGCAATGCGGAGAAATTACTGTTTGTGCATTTACAAAATTCATTGATTTTTGCCATTGAAAAACATCATGTTATTCATATACCAGAAATGATTGAAGCTACTGACTGAAGGAAAGGATCTGGCATCTCACTCTCTTTGAATCTTCTTTGTCATGCTAAGAGGAGCAGGAAAAAGCAAAAAATTTCAGAATTGCACCTTGCAATGCGGAGAAATTACTGTTTGTGCATTTACAATATTCATTGATTTTTGCCATTGAAAAACGTCCAGAAATGATTGAAGCTACTGACTGAATGAAAGGAGCTGGCATCTCACTCTCTTTGAATCTTCTTTATCATGCTAAGAGGAGCAGGAAAAAGCAAAACATTTCAGAATTGCACCTTGCAATGCGGAGAAATTACTGTTTGTGCATTTACAATATTCATTGATTTTTGCGATTGAAAAACATCATGTTATTCATATACCAGAAATGATTGAAGCTACTGACTGAATGAAAGGAGCTGGCATCTCACTCTCTTTGAATCTTCTTTATCATGCTAAGAGGAGCAGGAAAAAGTAAAAAATTTCAGAATTGCACCTTGCAATGCGGAGAAATTACTGTTTGTGCATTTACAATATTCAATGATTTTTGCCATTGAAAAACGTCCAGAAATGATTGAAGCTACTGACTGAATGAAAGGAGCTGGCATCTCACTCTCTTTGAATCTTCTTTATCATGCTAAGAGGAGCAGGAAAAAGCAAAAAATTTCAGAATTGCACCTTGCAATGCGGAGAAATTACTGTTTGTGCATTTACAATATTCATTGATTTTTGCCATTGAAAAGCATCATGTTATTCATATACCAGAAATGATTGAAGCTACTGACTGAATGAAAGGAGCTGGCATCTCACTCTCTTTGAATCTTCTTTATCATGCTAAGAGGAGCAGGAAAAAGCAAAAAATTTCAGAATTGCACCTTGCAATGCGGAGAAATTGCAGTTTGTGCATTTACAATATTCATTGATTTTTGCCATTGAAAAACGTCCAGAAATGATTGAAGCTACTGACTGAATGAAAGGAGCTGGCATCTCACTCTCTTTGAATCTTCTTTATCATGCTAAGAGGAGCAGGAAAAAGCAAAAAATTTCAGAATTGCACCTTGCAATGCGGAGAAATTACTGTTTGTGCATTTACAATATTCATTGATTTTTGCCATTGAAAAACGTCCAGAAATGATTGAAGCTACTGACTGAATGAAAGGAGCTGGCATCTCACTCTCTTTGAATCTTCTTTATCATGCTAAGAGGAGCAGGAAAAAGCAAAAAATTTCAGAATTGCACCTTGCAATGCGGAGAAATTACTGTTTGTGCATTTACAATATTCATTGATTTTTGCCATTGAAAAATGTCCAGAAATGATTGAAGCTACTGACTGAATGAAAGGAGCTGGCATCTCACTCTCTTTGAATCTTCTTTATCATGCTAAGAGGAGCAGGAAAAAGCAAAAAATTTCAGAATTGCGCCTTGCAATGCGGAGAAATTACTGTTTGTGCATTTACAAAATTCATTGATTTTTGCCATTGAAAAACATCATGTTATTCATATACCAGAAATGATTGAAGCTACTGACTGAAGGAAAGGATCTGGCATCTCACTCTCTTTGAATCTTCTTTGTCATGCTAAGAGGAGCAGGAAAAAGCAAAAAATTTCAGAATTGCACCTTGCAATGCGGAGAAATTACTGTTTGTGCATTTACAATATTCATTGATTTTTGCCATTGAAAAACGTCCAGAAATGATTGAAGCTACTGACTGAATGAAAGGAGCTGGCATCTCACTCTCTTTGAATCTTCTTTATCATGCTAAGAGGAGCAGTAAAAAGCAAAACATTTCAGAATTGCACCTTGCAATGCGGAGAAATTACTGTTTGTGCATTTACAATATTCATTGATTTTTGCGATTGAAAAACATCATGTTATTCATATACCAGAAATGATTGAAGCTACTGACTGAATGAAAGGAGCTGGCATCTCACTCTCTTTGAATCTTCTTTATCATGCTAAGAGGAGCAGGAAAAAGTAAAAAATTTCAGAATTGCACCTTGCAATGCGGAGAAATTACTGTTTGTGCATTTACAATATTCAATGATTTTTGCCATTGAAAAACGTCCAGAAATGATTGAAGCTACTGACTGAATGAAAGGAGCTGGCATCTCACTCTCTTTGAATCTTCTTTATCATGCTAAGATTAGCAGGAAAAAGCAAAAAATTTCAGAATTGCACCTTGCAATGCGGAGAAATTACTGTTTGTGCATTTACAATATTCATTGATTTTTGCCATTGAAAAACATCCAGAAATGATTGAAGCTACTGACTGAATGAAAGGAGCTGGCATCTCACTCTCTATGAATCTTCTTTATCATGCTAAGAGGAGCAGGAAAAAGCAAAAAATTTCAGAATTGCACCTTGCAATGCGGAGAAATTACTGTTTGTGCATTTACAATATTCATTGATTTTTGCCATTGAAAAATGTCCAGAAATGATTGAAGCTACTGACTGAATGAAAGGAGCTGGCATCTCACTCTCTTTGAATCTTCTTTATCATGCTAAGAGGAGCAGGAAAAAGCAAAAAATTTCAGAATTGCGCCTTGCAATGCGGAGAAATTACTGTTTGTGCATTTACAAAATTCATTGATTTTTGCCATTGAAAAACATCATGTTATTCATATACCAGAAATGATTGAAGCTACTGACTGAAGGAAAGGATCTGGCATCTCACTCTCTTTGAATCTTCTTTGTCATGCTAAGAGGAGCAGGAAAAAGCAAAAAAATTCAGAATTGCACCTTGCAATGCGGAGAAATTACTGTTTGTGCATTTACAATATTCATTGATTTTTGCCATTGAAAAACGTCCAGAAATGATTGAAGCTACTGACTGAATGAAAGGAGCTGGCATCTCACTCTCTTTGAATCTTCTTTATCATGCTAAGAGGAGCAGGAAAAAGCAAAACATTTCAGAATTGCACCTTGCAATGCGGAGAAATTACTGTTTGTGCATTTACAATATTCATTGATTTTTGCGATTGAAAAACATCATGTTATTCATATACCAGAAATGATTGAAGCTACTGACTGAATGAAAGGAGCTGGCATCTCATTCTCTTTGAATCTTCTTTACCATGCTAAGAGGAGCAGGAAAAAGCAAAAAATTTCAGAATTGCACCTTGCAATGCGGAGAAATTACTGTTTGTGCATTTACAATATTCATTGATTTTTGCCATTGAAAAACGTCCAGAAATGATTGAAGCTACTGACTGAATGAAAGGAGCTGGCATCTCACTCTCTTTGAATCTTCTTTATCATGCTAAGAGGAGCAGGAAAAAGCAAAAAATTTCAGAATTGCACCTTGCAATGCGGAGAAATTACTGTTTGTGCATTTACAATATTCATTGATTTTTGCCATTGAAAAACATCATGTTATTCATATACCAGAAATGATTGAAGCTACTGACTGAATGAAAGGAGTTGGCATCTCACTCTCTTTGAATCTTCTTTATCATGCTAAGAGGAGCAGGAAAAAGTAAAAAATTTCAGAATTGCACCTTGCAATGCGGAGAAATTACTGTTTGTGCATTTATAATATTCAATGATTTTTGCCATTGAAAAACGTCCAGAAATGATTGAAGCTACTGACTGAATGAAAGGAGCTGGCATCTCACTCTCTTTGAATCTTCTTTATCATGCTAAGAGGAGCAGGAAAAAGCAAAAAATTTCAGAATTGCACCTTGCAATGCGGAGAAATTACTGTTTGTGCATTTACAATATTCATTGATTTTTGCCATTGAAAAACATCATGTTATTCATATACCAGAAATGTTTGAAGCTACTGACTGAATGAAAGGAGCTGGCATCTCACTCTCTTTGAATCTTCTTTATCATGCTAAGAAGAGCAGGAAAAAGCAAAAAATTTCAGAATTGCACCTTGCAATGCGGAGAAATTACTGTTTGTGCATTTACAATATTCAATGATTTTTGCCATTGAAAAACGTCCAGAAATGATTGAAGCTACTGACTGAATGAAAGGAGCTGGCATCTCACTCTCTTTGAATCTTGTTTATCATGCTAAGAGGAGCAGGAAAAAGCAAAAAATTTCAGAATTGCACCTTGCAATGCGGAGAAATTACTGTTTGTGAATTTAAAATATTCATTGATTTTTGCCATTGAAAAACGTCCAGAAATGATTGAAGCTACTGACTGAATGAAAGGAGCTGGCATCTCACTCTCTTTGAATCTTCTTTATCATGCTAAGAGGAGCAGGAAAAAGCAAAAAATTTCAGAATTGCGCCTTGCAATGCGGAGAAATTACTGTTTGTGCATTTACAATATTCATTGATTTTTGCTATTGAAAAACATCATGTTATTCATATACCAGAAATGATTGAAGCTACTGACTGAATGAAAGGAGCTGGCATCTCACTCTCTTTGAATCTTCTTTATCATGCTAAGAGGAGCAGGAAAAAGCAAAAAATTTCAGAATTGCACTTTGCAATGCGGAGAAATTATAGTTTGTGCATTTACAATATTCATTGATTTTTGCCATTGAAAAACGTCCAGAAATGATTGAAGCTACTGACTGAATGAAAGGAGCTGGCATCTCATTCTCTTTGAATCTTCTTTATCATGCTAAGAGGAGCAGGAAAAAGTAAAAAATTTCAGAATTGCACCTTGCAATGCGGAGAAATTACTGTTTGTGCATTTACAATATTCAATGATTTTTGCCATTGAAAAACGTCCAGAAATGATTGAAGCTACTGACTGAATGAAAGGAGCTGGCATCTCACTCTCTTTGAATCTTGTTTATCATGCTAAGAGGAGCAGGAAAAAGCAAAAAATTTCAGAATTGCACCTTGGAATGCGGAGAAATTACTGTTTGTGCATTTACAATATTCATTGATTTTTGCCATTGAAAAACGTCCAGAAATGATTGAAGCTACTGACTGAATGAAAGGAGCTGGCATCTCACTCTCTTTGAATCTTCTTTATCATGCTAAGAGGAGCAGGAAAAAGCCAAAAATTTCAGAATTGCACCTTGCAATGCGGAGAAATTACTGTTTGTGCATTTACAATATTCATTGATTTTTGCTATTGAAAAACATCATGTTATTCATATACCAGAAATGATTGAAGCTACTGACTGAATGAAAGGAGCTGGCATCTCACTCTCTTTGAATCTTCTTTATCATGCTAAGAGGAGCAGGAAAAAGCAAAAAATTTCAGAATTGCACCTTGCAATGCGGAGAAATTGCAGTTTGTGCATTTACAATATTCATTGATTTTTGCCATTGAAAAACGTCCAGAAATGATTGAAGCTACTGACTGAAGGAAAGGAGCTGGCATCTCACTCTCTTTGAATCTTCTTTATCATGCTAAGAGGAGCAGGAAAAAGCAAAAAATTTCAGAATTGCACCTTGCAATGCGGAGAAATTACTGTTTGTGCATTTACAATATTCATTGATTTTTGCCATTGAAAAACATCATGTTATTCATATACCAGAAATGATTGAAGCTACTGACTGAATGAAAGGAGCTGGCATCTCACTCTCTTTGAATCTTCTTTATCATGCTAAGAGGAGCAGGAAAAAGCAAAAAATTTCAGAATTGCACCTTGCAATGCGGAGAAATTGCAGTTTGTGCATTTACAATATTCATTGATTTTTGCCATTGAAAAACGTCCAGAAATGATTGAAGCTACTGACTGAATGAAAGGAGCTGGCATCTCACTCTCTTTGAATCTTCTTTATCATGCTAAGAGGAGCAGGAAAAAGCAAAAAATTTCAGAATTGCACCTTGCAATGCGGAGAAATTACTGTTTGTGCATTTACAATATTCATTGATTTTTTGCCATTGAAAAACGTCCAGAAATGATTGAAGCTACTGACTGAATGAAAGGAGCTGGCATCTCACTCTCTTTGAATCTTCTTTATCATGCTAAGAGGAGCAGGAAAAAGCAAAAAATTTCAGAATTGCACCTTGCAATGCGGAGAAATTACTGTTTGTGCATTTACAATATTCATTGATTTTTGCCATTGAAAAATGTCCAGAAATGATTGAAGCTACTGACTGAATGAAAGGAGCTGGCATCTCACTCTCTTTGAATCTTCTTTATCATGCTAAGAGGAGCAGGAAAAAGCAAAAAATTTCAGAATTGCGCCTTGCAATGCGGAGAAATTACTGTTTGTGCATTTACAAAATTCATTGATTTTTGCCATTGAAAAACATCATGTTATTCATATACCAGAAATGATTGAAGCTACTGACTGAAGGAAAGGATCTGGCATCTCACTCTCTTTGAATCTTCTTTGTCATGCTAAGAGGAGCAGGAAAAAGCAAAAAATTTCAGAATTGCACCTTGCAATGCGGAGAAATTACTGTTTGTGCATTTACAATATTCATTGATTTTTGCCATTGAAAAACGTCCAGAAATGATTGAAGCTACTGACTGAATGAAAGGAGCTGGCATCTCACTCTCTTTGAATCTTCTTTATCATGCTAAGAGGAGCAGGAAAAAGCAAAACATTTCAGAATTGCAACTTGCAATGCGGAGAAATTACTGTTTGTGCATTTACAATATTCATTGATTTTTGCGATTGAAAAACATCATGTTATTCATATACCAGAAATGATTGAAGCTACTGACTGAATGAAAGGAGCTGGCATCTCACTCTCTTTGAATCTTCTTTATCATGCTAAGAGGAGCAGGAAAAAGTAAAAAATTTCAGAATTGCACCTTGCAATGCGGAGAAATTACTGTTTGTGCATTTACAATATTCAATGATTTTTGCCATTGAAAAACGTCCAGAAATGATTGAAGCTACTGACTGAATGAAAGGAGCTGGCATCTCACTCTCTTTGAATCTTCTTTATCATGCTAAGAGGAGCAGGAAAAAGCAAAAAATTTCAGAATTGCACCTTGCAATGCGGAGAAATTACTGTTTGTGCATTTACAATATTCATTGATTTTTGCCATTGAAAAACGTCCAGAAATGATTGAAGCTACTGACTGAATGAAAGGAGCTGGCATCTCACTCTCTTTGAATCTTCTTTATCATGCTAAGAGGAGCAGGAAAAAGCAAAAAATTTCAGAATTGCACCTTGCAATGCGGAGAAATTACTGTTTGTGCATTTACAATATTCATTGATTTTTGCCATTGAAAAATGTCCAGAAATGATTGAAGCTACTGACTGAATGAAAGGAGCTGGCATCTCACTCTCTTTGAATCTTCTTTATCATGCTAAGAGGAGCAGGAAAAAGCAAAAAATTTCAGAATTGCGCCTTGCAATGCGGAGAAATTACTGTTTGTGCATTTACAAAATTCATTGATTTTTGCCATTGAAAAACATCATGTTATTCATATACCAGAAATGATTGAAGCTACTGACTGAAGGAAAGGAGCTGGCATCTCACTCTCTTTGAATCTTCTTTATCATGCTAAGAGGAGCAGGAAAAAGCAAAAAATTTCAGAATTGCACCTTGCAATGCGGAGAAATTACTGTTTGTGCATTTACAATATTCATTGATTTTTGCGATTGAAAAACATCATGTTATTCATATACCAGAAATGATTGAAGCTACTGACTGAATGAAAGGAGCTGGCATCTCACTCTCTTTGAATCTTCTTTACCATGCTAAGAGGAGCAGGAAAAAGCAAAAAATTTCAGAATTGCACCTTGCAATGCGGAGAAATTACTGTTTGTGCATTTACAATATTCATTGATTTTTGCCATTGAAAAACGTCCAGAAATGATTGAAGCTACTGACTGAATGAAAGGAGCTGGCATCTCACTCTCTTTGAATCTTCTTTATCATGCTAAGAGGAGCAGGAAAAAGCAAAAAATTTCAGAATTGCACCTTGCAATGCGGAGAAATTACTGTTTGTGCATTTACAATATTCATTGATTTTTGCCATTGAAAAACATCATGTTATTCATATACCAGAAATGATTGAAGCTACTGACTGAATGAAAGGAGCTGGCATCTCACTCTCTTTGAATCTTCTTTATCATGCTAAGAGGAGCAGGAAAAAGTAAAAAATTTCAGAATTGCACCTTGCAATGCGGAGAAATTACTGTTTGTGCATTTATAATATTCAATGATTTTTGCCATTGAAAAACGTCCAGAAATGATTGAAGCTACTGACTGAACGAAAGGAGCTGGCATCTCACTCTCTTTGAATCTTCTTTATCATGCTAAGAGGAGCAGGAAAAAGCAAAAAATTTCAGAATTGCACCTTGCAATGCGGAGAAATTACTGTTTGTGCATTTACAATATTCATTGATTTTTGCCATTGAAAAACATCATGTTATTCATATACCAGAAATGTTTGAAGCTACTGACTGAATGAAAGGAGCTGGCATCTCACTCTCTTTGAATCTTCTTTATCATGCTAAGAAGAGCAGGAAAAAGCAAAAAATTTCAGAATTGCACCTTGCAATGCGGAGAAATTACTGTTTGTGCATTTACAATATTCAATGATTTTTGCCATTGAAAAACGTCCAGAAATGATTGAAGCTACTGACTGAATGAAAGGAGCTGGCATCTCACTCTCTTTGAATCTTCTTTATCATGCTAAGAGGAGCAGGAAAAAGCAAAACATTTCAGAATTGCAACTTGCAATGCGGAGAAATTACTGTTTGTGCATTTACAATATTCATTGATTTTTGCGATTGAAAAACATCATGTTATTCATATACCAGAAATGATTGAAGCTACTGACTGAATGAAAGGAGCTGGCATCTCACTCTCTTTGAATCTTCTTTATCATGCTAAGAGGAGCAGGAAAAAGTAAAAAATTTCAGAATTGCACCTTGCAATGCGGAGAAATTACTGTTTGTGCATTTACAATATTCAATGATTTTTGCCATTGAAAAACGTCCAGAAATGATTGAAGCTACTGACTGAATGAAAGGAGCTGGCATCTCACTCTCTTTGAATCTTCTTTATCATGCTAAGAGGAGCAGGAAAAAGCAAAAAATTTCAGAATTGCACCTTGCAATGCGGAGAAATTACTGTTTGTGCATTTACAATATTCATTGATTTTTGCCATTGAAAAACGTCCAGAAATGATTGAAGCTACTGACTGAATGAAAGGAGCTGGCATCTCACTCTCTTTGAATCTTCTTTATCATGCTAAGAGGAGCAGGAAAAAGCAAAAAATTTCAGAATTGCACCTTGCAATGCGGAGAAATTACTGTTTGTGCATTTACAATATTCATTGATTTTTGCCATTGAAAAATGTCCAGAAATGATTGAAGCTACTGACTGAATGAAAGGAGCTGGCATCTCACTCTCTTTGAATCTTCTTTATCATGCTAAGAGGAGCAGGAAAAAGCAAAAAATTTCAGAATTGCGCCTTGCAATGCGGAGAAATTACTGTTTGTGCATTTACAAAATTCATTGATTTTTGCCATTGAAAAACATCATGTTATTCATATACCAGAAATGATTGAAGCTACTGACTGAAGGAAAGGAGCTGGCATCTCACTCTCTTTGAATCTTCTTTATCATGCTAAGAGGAGCAGGAAAAAGCAAAAAATTTCAGAATTGCACCTTGCAATGCGGAGAAATTACTGTTTGTGCATTTACAATATTCATTGATTTTTGCCATTGAAAAACGTCCAGAAATGATTGAAGCTACTGACTGAATGAAAGGAGCTGGCATCTCACTCTCTTTGAATCTTCTTTATCATGCTAAGAGGAGCAGGAAAAAGCAAAAAATTTCAGAATTGCACCTTGCAATGCGGAGAAATTACTGTTTGTGCATTTACAATATTCATTGATTTTTGCGATTGAAAAACATCATGTTATTCATATACCAGAAATGATTGAAGCTACTGACTGAATGAAAGGAGCTGGCATCTCATTCTCTTTGAATCTTCTTTATCATGCTAAGAGGAGCAGGAAAAAGTAAAAAATTTCAGAATTGCACCTTGCAATGCGGAGAAATTACTGTTTGTGCATTTACAATATTCAATGATTTTTGCCATTGAAAAACGTCCAGAAATGATTGAAGCTACTGACTGAATGAAAGGAGCTGGCATCTCACTCTCTTTGAATCTTGTTTATCATGCTAAGAGGAGCAGGAAAAGGCAAAAAATTTCAGAATTGCACCTTGCAATGCGGAGAAATTACTGTTTGTGCATTTACAATATTCATTGATTTTTGCCATTGAAAAACGTCCAGAAATGATTGAAGCTACTGACTGAATGAAAGGAGCTGGCATCTCACTCTCTTTGAATCTTCTTTATCATGCTAAGAGGAGCAGGAAAAAGCCAAAAATTTCAGAATTGCACCTTGCAATGCGGAGAAATTACTGTTTGTGCATTTACAATATTCATTGATTTTTGCTATTGAAAAACATCATGTTATTCATATACCAGAAATGATTGAATCTACTGACTGAATGAAAGGAGCTGGCATCTCACTATCTTTGAATCTTCTTTATCATGCTAAGAGGAGCAGGAAAAAGCAAAAAATTTCAGAATTGCACCTTGCAATGCGGAGAAATTGCAGTTTGTGCATTTACAATATTCATTGATTTTTGCCATTGAAAAACGTCCAGAAATGATTGAAGCTACTGACTGAAGGAAAGGAGCTGGCATCTCACTCTCTTTGAATCTTCTTTATCATGCTAAGAGGAGCAGGAAAAAGCAAAAAATTTCAGAATTGCACCTTGCAATGCGGAGAAATTACTGTTTGTGCATTTACAATATTCATTGATTTTTGCCATTGAAAAACATCATGTTATTCATATACCAGAAATGATTGAAGCTACTGACTGAATGAAAGGAGCTGGCATCTCACTCTCTTTGAATCTTCTTTATCATGCTAAGAGGAGCAGGAAAAAGCAAAAAATTTCAGAATTGCACCTTGCAATGCGGAGAAATTGCAGTTTGTGCATTTACAATATTCATTGATTTTTGCCATTGAAAAACGTCCAGAAATGATTGAAGCTACTGACTGAATGAAAGGAGCTGGCATCTCACTCTCTTTGAATCTTCTTTATCATGCTAAGAGGAGCAGGAAAAAGCAAAAAATTTCAGAATTGCACCTTGCAATGCGGAGAAATTACTGTTTGTGCATTTACAATATTCATTGATTTTTGCCATTGAAAAACGTCCAGAAATGATTGAAGCTACTGACTGAATGAAAGGAGCTGGCATCTCACTCTCTTTGAATCTTCTTTATCATGCTAAGAGGAGCAGGAAAAAGCAAAAAATTTCAGAATTGCACCTTGCAATGCGGAGAAATTACTGTTTGTGCATTTACAATATTCATTGATTTTTGCCATTGAAAAATGTCCAGAAATGATTGAAGCTACTGACTGAATGAAAGGAGCTGGCATCTCACTCTCTTTGAATCTTCTTTATCATGTTAAGAGGAGCAGGAAAAAGCAAAAAATTTCAGAATTGCGCCTTGCAATGCGGAGAAATTACTGTTTGTGCATTTACAAAATTCATTGATTTTTGCCATTGAAAAACATCATGTTATTCATATACCAGAAATGATTGAAGCTACTGACTGAAGGAAAGGATCTGGCATCTCACTCTCTTTGAATCTTCTTTGTCATGCTAAGAGGAGCAGGAAAAAGCAAAAAATTTCAGAATTGCACCTTGCAATGCGGAGAAATTACTGTTTGTGCATTTACAATATTCATTGATTTTTGCCATTGAAAAACGTCCAGAAATGATTGAAGCTACTGACTGAATGAAAGGAGCTGGCATCTCACTCTCTTTGAATCTTCTTTATCATGCTAAGAGGAGCAGGAAAAAGCAAAACATTTCAGAATTGCACCTTGCAATGCGGAGAAATTACTGTTTGTGCATTTACAATATTCATTGATTTTTGCGATTGAAAAACATCATGTTATTCATATACCAGAAATGATTGAAGCTACTGACTGAATGAAAGGAGCTGGCATCTCACTCTCTTTGAATCTTCTTTATCATGCTAAGAGGAGCAGGAAAAAGTAAAAAATTTCAGAATTGCACCTTGCAATGCGGAGAAATTACTGTTTGTGCATTTACAATATTCAATGATTTTTGCCATTGAAAAACGTCCAGAAATGATTGAAGCTACTGACTGAATGAAAGGAGCTGGCATCTCACTCTCTTTGAATCTTCTTTATCATGCTAAGAGGAGCAGGAAAAAGCAAAAAATTTCAGAATTGCACCTTGCAATGCGGAGAAATTACTGTTTGTGCATTTACAATATTCATTGATTTTTGCCATTGAAAAACGTCCAGAAATGATTGAAGCTACTGACTGAATGAAAGGAGCTGGCATCTCACTCTCTTTGAATCTTCTTTATCATGCTAAGAGGAGCAGGAAAAAGCAAAAAATTTCAGAATTGCACCTTGCAATGCGGAGAAATTACTGTTTGTGCATTTACAATATTCATTGATTTTTGCCATTGAAAAATGTCCAGAAATGATTGAAGCTACTGACTGAATGAAAGGAGCTGGCATCTCACTCTCTTTGAATCTTCTTTATCATGCTAAGAGGAGCAGGAAAAAGCAAAAAATTTCAGAATTGCGCCTTGCAATGCGGAGAAATTACTGTTTGTGCATTTACAAAATTCATTGATTTTTGCCATTGAAAAACATCATGTTATTCATATACCAGAAATGATTGAAGCTACTGACTGAAGGAAAGGATCTGGCATCTCACTCTCTTTGAATCTTCTTTGTCATGCTAAGAGGAGCAGGAAAAAGCAAAAAATTTCAGAATTGCACCTTGCAATGCGGAGAAATTACTGTTTGTGCATTTACAATATTCATTGATTTTTGCCATTGAAAAACGTCCAGAAATGATTGAAGCTACTGACTGAATGAAAGGAGCTGGCATCTCACTCTCTTTGAATCTTCTTTATCATGCTAAGAGGAGCAGGAAAAAGCAAAACATTTCAGAATTGCACCTTGCAATGCGGAGAAATTACTGTTTGTGCATTTACAATATTCATTGATTTTTGCGATTGAAAAACATCATGTTATTCATATACCAGAAATGATTGAAGCTACTGACTGAATGAAAGGAGCTGGCATCTCACTCTCTTTGAATCTTCTTTATCATGCTAAGAGGAGCAGGAAAAAGTAAAAAATTTCAGAATTGCACCTTGCAATGCGGAGAAATTACTGTTTGTGCATTTACAATATTCAATGATTTTTGCCATTGAAAAACGTCCAGAAATGATTGAAGCTACTGACTGAATGAAAGGAGCTGGCATCTCACTCTCTTTGAATCTTCTTTATCATGCTAAGAGGAGCAGGAAAAAGCAAAAAATTTCAGAATTGCACCTTGCAATGCGGAGAAATTACTGTTTGTGCATTTACAATATTCATTGATTTTTGCCATTGAAAAACATCATGTTATTCATATACCAGAAATGATTGAAGCTACTGACTGAATGAAAGGAGCTGGCATCTCACTCTCTTTGAATCTTCTTTATCATGCTAAGAGGAGCAGGAAAAAGCAAAAAATTTCAGAATTGCACCTTGCAATGCGGAGAAATTGCAGTTTGTGCATTTACAATATTCATTGATTTTTGCCATTGAAAAACGTCCAGAAATGATGGAAGCTACTGACTGAATGAAAGGAGCTGGCATCTCACTCTCTTTGAATCTTCTTTATCATGCTAAGAGGAGCAGGAAAAAGCAAAACATTTCAGAATTGCACCTTGCAATGCGGAGAAATTACTGTTTGTGCATTTACAATATTCATTGATTTTTGCCATTGAAAAACGTCCAGAAATGATTGAAGCTACTGACTGAATGAAAGGAGCTGGCATCTCACTCTCTTTGAATCTTCTTTATCATGCTAAGAGGAGCAGGAAAAAGCAAAAAATTTCAGAATTGCACCTTGCAATGCGGAGAAATTACTGTTTGTGCATTTACAATATTCATTGATTTTTGCCATTGAAAAATGTCCAGAAATGATTGAAGCTACTGACTGAATGAAAGGAGCTGGCATCTCACTCTCTTTGAATCTTCTTTATCATGCTAAGAGGAGCAGGAAAAAGCAAAAAATTTCAGAATTGCGCCTTGCAATGCGGAGAAATTACTGTTTGTGCATTTACAAAATTCATTGATTTTTGCCATTGAAAAACATCATGTTATTCATATACCAGAAATGATTGAAGCTACTGACTGAAGGAAAGGATCTGGCATCTCACTCTCTTTGAATCTTCTTTGTCATGCTAAGAGGAGCAGGAAAAAGCAAAAAATTTCAGAATTGCACCTTGCAATGCGGAGAAATTACTGTTTGTGCATTTACAATATTCATTGATTTTTGCCATTGAAAAACGTCCAGAAATGATTGAAGCTACTGACTGAATGAAAGGAGCTGGCATCTTACTCTCTTTGAATCTTCTTTATCATGCTAAGAGGAGCAGGAAAAAGCAAAAAATTTCAGAATTGCACCTTGCAATGCGGAGAAATTACTGTTTGTGCATTTACAATATTCATTGATTTTTGCCATTGAAAAACGTCCAGAAATGATTGAAGCTACTGACTGAATGAAAGGAGCTGGCATCTCACTCTCTTTGAATCTTCTTTATCATGCTAAGAGGAGCAGGAAAAAGCAAAAAATTTCAGAATTGCACCTTGCAATGCGGAGAAATTACTGTTTGTGCATTTACAATATTCATTGATTTTTGCCATTGAAAAATGTCCAGAAATGATTGAAGCTACTGACTGAATGAAAGGAGCTGGCATCTCACTCTCTTTGAATCTTCTTTATCATGCTAAGAGGAGCAGGAAAAAGCAAAAAATTTCAGAATTGCGCCTTGCAATGCGGAGAAATTACTGTTTGTGCATTTACAAAATTCATTGATTTTTGCCATTGAAAAACATCATGTTATTCATATACCAGAAATGATTGAAGCTACTGACTGAAGGAAAGGATCTGGCATCTCACTCTCTTTGAATCTTCTTTGTCATGCTAAGAGGAGCAGGAAAAAGCAAAAAATTTCAGAATTGCACCTTGCAATGCGGAGAAATTACTGTTTGTGCATTTACAATATTCATTGATTTTTGCGATTGAAAAACATCATGTTATTCATATACCAGAAATGATTGAAGCTACTGACTGAATGAAAGGAGCTGGCATCTCACTCTCTTTGAATCTTCTTTATCATGCTAAGAGGAGCAGGAAAAAGTAAAAAATTTCAGAATTGCACCTTGCAATGCGGAGAAATTACTGTTTGTGCATTTACAATATTCAATGATTTTTGCCATTGAAAAACGTCCAGAAATGATTGAAGCTACTGACTGAATGAAAGGAGCTGGCATCTCACTCTCTTTGAATCTTCTTTATCATGCTAAGAGGAGCAGGAAAAAGCAAAAAATTTCAGAATTGCACCTTGCAATGCGGAGAAATTACTGTTTGTGCATTTACAATATTCATTGATTTTTGCCATTGAAAAACGTCCAGAAATGATTGAAGCTACTGACTGAATGAAAGGAGCTGGCATCTCACTCTCTTTGAATCTTCTTTATCATGCTAAGAGGAGCAGGAAAAAGCAAAAAATTTCAGAATTGCACCTTGCAATGCGGAGAAATTACTGTTTGTGCATTTACAATATTCATTGATATTTGCCATTGAAAAACATCATGTTATTCATATACCAGAAATGATTGAAGCTACTGACTGAATGAAAGGAGCTGGCATCTCACTCTCTTTGAATCTTCTTTATCATGCTAAGAGGAGCAGGAAAAAGTAAAAAATTTCAGAATTGCACCTTGCAATGCGGAGAAATTACTGTTTGTGCATTTATAATATTCAATGATTTTTGCCATTGAAAAACGTCCAGAAATGATTGAAGCTACTGACTGAACGAAAGGAGCTGGCATCTCACTCTCTTTGAGTCTTCTTTATCATGCTAAGAGGAGCAGGAAAAAGCAAAAAATTTCAGAATTGCACCTTGCAATGCGGAGAAATTACTGTTTGTGCATTTACAATATTCATTGATTTTTGCCATTGAAAAACATCATGTTATTCATATACCAGAAATGTTTGAAGCTACTGACTGAATGAAAGGAGCTGGCATCTCACTCTTTGAATCTTCTTTATCATGCTAAGAGGAGCAGGAAAAAGCAAAAAATTTCAGAATTGCACCTTGCAATGCGGAGAAATTACTGTTTGTGCATTTACAATATTCAATGATTTTTGCCATTGAAAAACGTCCAGAAATGATTGAAGCTACTGACTGAATGAAAGGAGCTGGCATCTCACTCTCTTTGAATCTTGTTTATCATGCTAAGAGGAGCAGGAAAAAGCAAAAAATTTCAGAATTGCACCTTGCAATGCGGAGAAATTACTGTTTGTGCATTTACAATATTCATTGATTTTTGCCATTGAAAAACGTCCAGAAATGATTGAAGCTACTGACTGAATGAAAGGAGCTGGCATCTCACTCTCTTTGAATCTTCTTTATCATGCTAAGAGGAGCAGGAAAAAGCAAAAAATTTCAGAATTGCACCTTGCAATGCGGAGAAATTATAGTTTGTGCATTTACAATATTCATTGATTTTTGCCATTGAAAAACGTCCAGAAATGATTGAAGCTACTGACTGAATGAAAGGAGCTGGCATCTCACTCTCTTTGAATCTTCTTTATCATGCTAAGAGGAGCAGGAAAAAGCAAAAAATTTCAGAATTGCACCTTGCAATGCGGAGAAATTACTGTTTGTGCATTTACAATATTCATTGATTTTTGCCATTGAAAAACGTCCAGAAATGATTGAAGCTACTGACTGAATGAAAGGAGCTGGCATCTCACTCTCTTTGAATCTTCTTTATCATGCTAAGAGGAGCAGGAAAAAGCAAAAAATTTCAGAATTGCACCTTGCAATGCGGAGAAATTACTGTTTGTGCATTTACAATATTCATTGATTTTTGCTATGAAAAACATCATGTTATTCATATACCAGAAATGATTGAAGCTACTGACTGAATGAAAGGAGCTGGCATCTCACTCTCTTTGAATCTTCTTTATCATGCTAAGAGGAGCAGGAAAAAGCAAAAAATTTCAGAATTGCACCTTGCAATGCGGAGAAATTACAGTTTGTGCATTTACAATATTCATTGATTTTTGCCATTGAAAAGCGTCCAGAAATGATTGAAGCTACTGACTGAATGAAAGGAGCTGGCATCTCACTCTCTTTGAATCTTCTTTATCATGCTAAGAGGAGCAGGAAAAAGCAAAACATTTCAGAATTGCACCTTGCAATGCGGAGAAATTACTGTTTGTGCATTTACAATATTCATTGATTTTTGCCATTGAAAAACGTCCAGAAATGATTGAAGCTACTGACTGAATGAAAGGAGCTGGCATCTCACTCTCTTTGAATCTTCTTTATCATGCTAAGAGGAGCAGGAAAAAGCAAAAAATTTCAGAATTGCACCTTGCAATGCGGAGAAATTACTGTTTGTGCATTTACAATATTCATTGATTTTTGCCATTGAAAAATGTCCAGAAATGATTGAAGCTACTGACTGAATGAAAGGAGCTGGCATCTCACTCTCTTTGAATCTTCTTTATCATGCTAAGAGGAGCAGGAAAAAGCAAAAAATTTCAGAATTGCGCCTTGCAATGCGGAGAAATTACTGTTTGTGCATTTACAAAATTCATTGATTTTTGCCATTGAAAAACATCATGTTATTCATATACCAGAAATGATTGAAGCTACTGACTGAAGGAAAGGATCTGGCATCTCACTCTCTTTGAATCTTCTTTGTCATGCTAAGAGGAGCAGGAAAAAGCAAAAAATTTCAGAATTGCACCTTGCAATGCGGAGAAATTACTGTTTGTGCATTTACAATATTCATTGATTTTTGCCATTGAAAAACGTCCAGAAATGATTGAAGCTACTGACTGAATGAAAGGAGCTGGCATCTTACTCTCTTTGAATCTTCTTTATCATGCTAAGAGGAGCAGGAAAAAGCAAAAAATTTCAGAATTGCACCTTGCAATGCGGAGAAATTACTGTTTGTGCATTTACAATATTCATTGATTTTTGCCATTGAAAAACGTCCAGAAATGATTGAAGCTACTGACTGAATGAAAGGAGCTGGCATCTCACTCTCTTTGAATCTTCTTTATCATGCTAAGAGGAGCAGGAAAAAGCAAAAAATTTCAGAATTGCACCTTGCAATGCGGAGAAATTACTGTTTGTGCATTTACAATATTCATTGATTTTTGCCATTGAAAAATGTCCAGAAATGATTGAAGCTACTGACTGAATGAAAGGAGCTGGCATCTCACTCTCTTTGAATCTTCTTTATCATGCTAAGAGGAGCAGGAAAAAGCAAAAAATTTCAGAATTGCGCCTTGCAATGCGGAGAAATTACTGTTTGTGCATTTACAAAATTCATTGATTTTTGCCATTGAAAAACATCATGTTATTCATATACCAGAAATGATTGAAGCTACTGACTGAAGGAAAGGATCTGGCATCTCACTCTCTTTGAATCTTCTTTGTCATGCTAAGAGGAGCAGGAAAAAGCAAAAAATTTCAGAATTGCACCTTGCAATGCGGAGAAATTACTGTTTGTGCATTTACAATATTCATTGATTTTTGCGATTGAAAAACATCATGTTATTCATATACCAGAAATGATTGAAGCTACTGACTGAATGAAAGGAGCTGGCATCTCACTCTCTTTGAATCTTCTTTATCATGCTAAGAGGAGCAGGAAAAAGTAAAAAATTTCAGAATTGCACCTTGCAATGCGGAGAAATTACTGTTTGTGCATTTACAATATTCAATGATTTTTGCCATTGAAAAACGTCCAGAAATGATTGAAGCTACTGACTGAATGAAAGGAGCTGGCATCTCACTCTCTTTGAATCTTCTTTATCATGCTAAGAGGAGCAGGAAAAAGCAAAAAATTTCAGAATTGCACCTTGCAATGCGGAGAAATTACTGTTTGTGCATTTACAATATTCATTGATTTTTGCCATTGAAAAACGTCCAGAAATGATTGAAGCTACTGACTGAATGAAAGGAGCTGGCATCTCACTCTCTTTGAATCTTCTTTATCATGCTAAGAGGAGCAGGAAAAAGCAAAAAATTTCAGAATTGCACCTTGCAATGCGGAGAAATTACTGTTTGTGCATTTACAATATTCATTGATATTTGCCATTGAAAAACATCATGTTATTCATATACCAGAAATGATTGAAGCTACTGACTGAATGAAAGGAGCTGGCATCTCACTCTCTTTGAATCTTCTTTATCATGCTAAGAGGAGCAGGAAAAAGTAAAAAATTTCAGAATTGCACCTTGCAATGCGGAGAAATTACTGTTTGTGCATTTATAATATTCAATGATTTTTGCCATTGAAAAACGTCCAGAAATGATTGAAGCTACTGACTGAACGAAAGGAGCTGGCATCTCACTCTCTTTGAGTCTTCTTTATCATGCTAAGAGGAGCAGGAAAAAGCAAAAAATTTCAGAATTGCACCTTGCAATGCGGAGAAATTACTGTTTGTGCATTTACAATATTCATTGATTTTTGCCATTGAAAAACATCATGTTATTCATATACCAGAAATGTTTGAAGCTACTGACTGAATGAAAGGAGCTGGCATCTCACTCTTTGAATCTTCTTTATCATGCTAAGAGGAGCAGGAAAAAGCAAAAAATTTCAGAATTGCACCTTGCAATGCGGAGAAATTATAGTTTGTGCATTTACAATATTCATTGATTTTTGCCATTGAAAAACGTCCAGAAATGATTGAAGCTACTGACTGAATGAAAGGAGCTGGCATCTCACTCTCTTTGAATCTTCTTTATCATGCTAAGAGGAGCAGGAAAAAGCAAAAAATTTCAGAATTGCACCTTGCAATGCGGAGAAATTACTGTTTGTGCATTTACAATATTCATTGATTTTTGCCATTGAAAAACGTCCAGAAATGATTGAAGCTACTGACTGAATGAAAGGAGCTGGCATCTCACTCTCTTTGAATCTTCTTTATCATGCTAAGAGGAGCAGGAAAAAGCAAAAAATTTCAGAATTGCACCTTGCAATGCGGAGAAATTACTGTTTGTGCATTTACAATATTCATTGATTTTTGCTATGAAAAACATCATGTTATTCATATACCAGAAATGATTGAAGCTACTGACTGAATGAAAGGAGCTGGCATCTCACTCTCTTTGAATCTTCTTTATCATGCTAAGAGGAGCAGGAAAAAGCAAAAAATTTCAGAATTGCACCTTGCAATGCGGAGAAATTACAGTTTGTGCATTTACAATATTCATTGATTTTTGCCATTGAAAAGCGTCCAGAAATGATTGAAGCTACTGACTGAATGAAAGGAGCTGGCATCTCACTCTCTTTGAATCTTCTTTATCATGCTAAGAGGAGCAGGAAAAAGCAAAAAATTTCAGAATTGCACCTTGCAATGCGGAGAAATTACTGTTTGTGCATTTACAATATTCATTGATTTTTGCCATTGAAAAACGTCCAGAAATGATTGAAGGTACTGACTGAATGAAAGGAGCTGGCATCTCACTCACTTTGAATCTTCTTTATCATGCTAAGAGGAGCAGGAAAAAGCAAAAAATTTCAGAATTGCACCTTGCAATGCGGAGAAATTACTGTTTGTGCATTTACAATATTCATTGATTTTTGCCATTGAAAAACGTCCAGAAATGATTGAAGCTACTGACTGAATGAAAGGAGCTGGCATCTCACTCTCTTTGAATCTTCTTTATCATGCTAAGAGGAGCAGGTAAAAGCAAAAAATTTCAGAATTGCACCTTGCAATGCGGAGAAATTACTGTTTGTGCATTTACAATATTCATTGATTTTTGCCATTGAAAAATGTCCAGAAATGATTGAAGCTACTGACTGAATGAAAGGAGCTGGCATCTCACTCTCTTTGAATCTTCTTTATCATGCTAAGAGGAGCAGGAAAAAGCAAAAAATTTCAGAATTGCGCCTTGCAATGCGGAGAAATTACTGTTTGTGCATTTACAAAATTCATTGATTTTTGCCATTGAAAAATATCATGTTATTCATATACCAGAAATGATTGATGTTTTTCAATGGCAAAAATCAATGAATATTGTAAATGCACAAACAGTAATTTCTCCGCATTGCAAGGTGCAATTCTGAAATTTTTTGCTTTTTCCTGCTAATCCTAGCATGATAAAGAAGATTCAAAGAGAGTGAGATGCCAGCTCCTTTCATTCAGTCAGTAGCTTCAAACATTTCTGGACGTTTTTCAATGGCAAAAATCAATGAATATTGTAAATGCACAAACAGTAATATCTCCACATTGCAAGGTGCAATTCTGAAATTTTTTGCTTTTTCCTGTTAATCCTAGCATGATAAAGAAGATTTAAAGAGAGTGAGATGCCAGCTCCTTTCATTCAGTCAGTAGCTTCAAACATTTCTGGTATATGAAAAACATGTTTTTCAATGGCAAAAATCAATGAATATTGTAAATGCACAAACAGTAATATCTCCACATTGCAAGGTGCAATTCTGAAATTTTTTGCTTTTTCCTGCTAATCCTAGCATGATAAAGAAGATTCAAAGAGAGTGAGATGCCAGCTCCTTTCATTCAGTCAGTAGCTTCAAACATTTCTGGTATATGAAAAACATGTTTTTCAATGGCAAAAATCAATGAATATTGTAAATGCACAAACAGTAATATCTCCACATTGCAAGGTGCAATTCTGAAATTTTTTGCTTTTTCCTGCTAATCCTAGCATGATAAAGAAGATTCAAAGAGAGTGAGATGCCAGCTCCTTTCATTCAGTCAGTAGCTTCAAACATTTCTGGACGTTTTTCAATGGCAAAAATCAATGAATATTGTAAATGCACAAACAGTAATATCTCCACATTGCAAGGTGCAATTCTGAAATTTTTTGCTTTTTCCTGCTAATCCTAGCATGATAAAGAAGATTCAAAGAGAGTGAGATGCCAGCTCCTTTCATTCAGTCAGTAGCTTCAAACATTTCTGGACGTTTTTCAATGGCAAAAATCAATGAATATTGTAAATGCACAAACAGTAATATCTCCACATTGCAAGGTGCAATTCTGAAATTTTTAGCTTTTTCCTGTTAATCCTAGCATGATAAAGAAGATTCAAAGAGAGTGAGATGCCAGCTCCTTTCATTCAGTCAGTAGCTTCAAACATTTCTGGTATATGAAAAACATGTTTTTCAATGGCAAAAATCAATGAATATTGTAAATGCACAAACAGTAATATCTCCACATTGCAAGGTGCAATTCTGAAATTTTTTGTTTTTTCCTGTTAATCCTAGCATGATAAAGAAGATTCAAAGAGAGTGAGATGCCAGCTCCTTTCATTCAGTCAGTAGCTTCAAACATTTCTGGTATATGAAAAACATGTTTTTCAATGGCAAAAATCAATGAATATTGTAAATGCACAAACAGTAATATCTCCACATTGCAAGGTGCAATTCTGAAATTTTTTGCTTTTTCCTGCTAATCCTAGCATGATAAAGAAGATTCAAAGAGAGTGAGATGCCAGCTCCTTTCATTCAGTCAGTAGCTTCAAACATTTCTGGTATATGAAAAACATGTTTTTCAATGGCAAAAATCAATGAATATTGTAAATGCACAAACAGTAATATCTCCACATTGCAAGGTGCAATTCTGAAATTTTTTGCTTTTTCCTGCTAATCCTAGCATGATAAAGAAGATTCAAAGAGAGTGAGATGCCAGCTCCTTTCATTCAGTCAGTAGCTTCAAACATTTCTGGTATATGAAAAACATGTTTTTCAATGGCAAAAATCAATGAATATTGTAAATGCACAAACAGTAATATCTCCACATTGCAAGGTGCAATTCTGAAATTTTTTGCCTTTTCCTGCTAATCCTAGCATGATAAAGAAGATTCAAAGAGAGTGAGATGCCAGCTCCTTTCATTCAGTCAGTAGCTTCAAACATTTCTGGTATATGAAAAACATGTTTTTCAATGGCAAAAATCAATGAATATTGTAAATGCACAAACAGTAATATCTCCACATTGCAAGGTGCAATTCTGAAATTTTTAGCTTTTTCCTGTTAATCCTAGCATGATAAAGAAGATTCAAAGAGAGTGAGATGCCAGCTCCTTTCATTCAGTCAGTAGCTTCAAACATTTCTGGACGTTTTTCAATGGCAAAAATCAATGAATATTGTAAATGCACAAACAGTAATATCTCCACATTGCAAGGTGCAATTCTGAAATTTTTTGCTTTTTCCTGTTAATCCTAGCATGATAAAGAAGATTCAAAGAGAGTGAGATACCAGCTCCTTTCATTCAGTCAGTAGCTTCAAACATTTCTGGTATATGAAAAACATGTTTTTCAATGGCAAAAATCAATGAATATTGTAAATGCACAAACAGTAATATCTCCACATTGCAAGGTGCAATTCTGAAATTTTTTGCTTTTTCCTGCTAATCCTAGCATGATAAAGAAGATTCAAAGAGAGTGAGATGCCAGCTAATTTCATTCAGTCAGTAGCTTCAAACATTTCTGGACGTTTTTCAATGGCAAAAATCAATGAATATTGTAAATGCACAAACAGTAATATCTCCACATTGCAAGGTGCAATTCTGAAATTTTTTGCTTTTTCCTGCTAATCCTAGCATGATAAAGAAGATTCAAAGAGAGTGAGATGCCAGCTCCTTTCATTCAGTCAGTAGCTTCAAACATTTCTTGTATATGAAAAACATGTTTTTCAATGGCAAAAATCAATGAATATTGTAAATGCATAAACAGTAATATCTCCACATTGCAAGGTGCAATTCTGAAATTTTTTGCTTTTTCCTGCTAATCCTAGCATGATAAAGAAGATTCAAAGAGAGTGAGATACCAGCTCCTTTCATTCAGTCAGTAGCTTCAAACATTTCTGGACGTTTTTCAATGGCAAAAATCAATGAATATTGTAAATGCACAAACAGTAATATCTCCACATTGCAAGGTGCAATTCTGAAATTTTTTGCTTTTTCCTGTTAATCCTAGCATGATAAAGAAGATTCAAAGAGAGTGAGATGCCAGCTCCTTTCATTCAAGTCAGTAGCTTCAAACATTTCTGGTATATGAAAAACATGTTTTTCAATGGCAAAAATCAATGAATATTGTAAATGCACAAACAGTAATATCTCCACATTGCAAGGTGCAATTCTGAAATTTTTTGCTTTTTCCTGCTTATCCTAGCATGATAAAGAAGATTCAAAGAGAGTGAGATGCCAGCTCCTTTCATTCAGTCAGTAGCTTCAAACATTTCTTGTATATGAAAAACATGTTTTTCAATGGCAAAAATCAATGAATATTGTAAATGCACAAACAGTAATATCTCCACATTGCAAGGTGCAATTCTGAAATTTTTTTGCTTTTTCCTGCTAATCCTAGCATGATAAAGAAGATTCAAAGAGAGTGAGATGCCAGCTCCTTTCATTCAGTCAGTAGCTTCAAACATTTCTGGACGTTTTTCAATGGCAAAATCAATGAATATTGTAAATGCACAAACAGTAATATCTCCACATTGCAAGGTGCAATTCTGAAATTTTTTGCTTTTTCCTGTTAATCCTAGCATGATAAAGAAGATTCAAAGACAGTGAGATGCCAGCTCCTTTCATTCAGTCAGTAGCTTCAAACATTTCTGGTATATGAAAAACATGTTTTTCAATGGCAAAAATCAATGAATATTGTAAATGCACAAACAGTAATATCTCCACATTGCAAGGTGTAATTCTGAAATTTTTTGCTTTTTCCTGCTAATCCTAGCATGATAAAGAAGATTCAAAGAGAGTGAGATGCCAGCTCCTTTCATTCCGTCAGTAGCTTCAAACATTTCTGGTATATGAAAAACATGTTTTTCAATGGCAAAAATCAATGAATATTGTAAATGCACAAACAGTAATATCTCCACATTGCAAGGTGCAATTCTGAAATTTTTTGCTTTTTCCTGCTAATCCTAGCATGATAAAGAAGATTCAAAGAGAGTGAGATGCCAGCTCCTTTCATTCAGTCAGTAGCTTCAAACATTTCTGGACGTTTTTCAATGGCAAAATCAATGAATATTGTAAATGCACAAACAGTAATATCTCCACATTGCAAGGTGCAATTCTGAAATTTTTTGCTTTTTCCTGCTAATCCTAGCATGATAAAGAAGATTCAAAGAGAGTGAGATGCCAGCTAATTTCATTCAGTGAGTAGCTTCAAACATTTCTGGACGTTTTTCAATGGCAAAAATCAATGAATATTGTAAATGCACAAACAGTAATATCTCCACATTGCAAGGTGCAATTCTGAAATTTTTTGCTTTTTCCTGCTAATCCTAGCATGATAAAGAAGATTCAAAGAGAGTGAGATGCCAGCTCCTTTCATTCAGTCAGTAGCTTCAAACATTTCTTGTATATGAAAAACATGTTTTTCAATGGCAAAAATCAATGAATATTGTAAATGCACAAACAGTAATATCTCCACATTGCAAGGTGCAATTCTGAAATTTTTTGCTTTTTCCTGCTAATCCTAGCATGATAAAGAAGATTCAAAGAGAGTGAGATACCAGCTCCTTTCATTCAGTCAGTAGCTTCAAACATTTCTGGACGTTTTTCAATGGCAAAAATCAATGAATATTGTAAATGCACAAACAGTAATATCTCCACATTGCAAGGTGCAATTCTGAAATTTTTTGCTTTTTCCTGCTTATCCTAGCATGATAAAGAAGATTCAAAGAGAGTGAGATGCCAGCTCCTTTCATTCAGTCAGTAGCTTCAAACATTTCTGGTATATGAAAAACATGTTTTTCAATGGCAAAAATCAATGAATATTGTAAATGCACAAACAGTAATATCTCCACATTGCAAGGTGCAATTCTGAAATTTTTTTGCTTTTTCCTGCTAATCCTAGCATGATAAAGAAGATTTAAAGAGAGTGAGATGCCAGCTCCTTTCATTCAATCAGTAGCTTCAAACATTTCTGGACGTTTTTCAATGGCAAAATCAATGAATATTGTAAATGCACAAACAGTAATATCTCCACATTGCAAGGTGCAATTCTGAAATTTTTTGCTTTTTCCTGTTAATCCTAGCATGATAAAGAAGATTCAAAGACAGTGAGATGCCAGCTCCTTTCATTCAGTCAGTAGCTTCAAACATTTCTGGTATATGAAAAACATGTTTTTCAATGGCAAAAATCAATGAATATTGTAAATGCACAAACAGTAATATCTCCACATTGCAAGGTGCAATTCTGAAATTTTTTGCTTTTTCCTGCTAATCCTAGCATGATAAAGAAGATTCAAAGAGAGTGAGATGCCAGCTCCTTTCATTCCGTCAGTAGCTTCAAACATTTCTGGTATATGAAAAACATGTTTTTCAATGGCAAAAATCAATGAATATTGTAAATGCACAATCAGTAATATCTCCACATTGCAAGGTGCAATTCTGAAATTTTTTGCTTTTTCCTGCTAATCCTAGCATGATAAAGAAGATTCAAAGAGAGTGAGATGCCAGCTCCTTTCATTCAGTCAGTAGCTTCAAACATTTCTGGATGTTTTTCAATGGCAAAAATCAATGAATATTGTAAATGCACAAACAGTAATATCTCCACATTGCAAGGTGCAATTCTGAAATTTTTTGCTTTTTCCTGCTAATCCTAGCATGATAAAGAAGATTCAAAGAGAGTGAGATGCCAGCTCCTTTCATTCAGTCAGTAGCTTCAAACATTTCTTGTATATGAAAAACATGTTTTTCAATGGCAAAAATCAATGAATATTGTAAATGCACAAACAGCAATATCTCCACATTGCAAGGTGCAATTCTGAAATTTTTTGCTTTTTCCTGCTAATCCTAGCATGATAAAGAAGATTCAAAGAGAGTGAGATGCCAGCTCCTTTCATTCAGTCAGTAGCTTCAAACATTTCTGGACGTTTTTCAATGGCAAAAATCAATGAATATTGTAAATGCACAAACAGTAATATCTCCACATTGCAAGGTGCAATTCTGAAATTTTTTGCTTTTTCCTGTTAATCCTAGCATGATAAAGAAGATTCAAAGAGAGTGAGATGCCAGCTCCTTTCATTCAGTCAGTAGCTTCAAACATTTCTGGTATATGAAAAACATGTTTTTCAATGGCAAAAATCAATGAATATTGTAAATGCACAAACAGTAATATCTCCACATTGCAAGGTGCAATTCTGAAATTTTTTGCTTTTTCCTGCTAATCCTAGCATGATAAAGAAGATTCAAAGAGAGTGAGATGCCAGCTCCTTTCATTCAGTCAGTAGCTTCAAACATTTCTGGTATATGAAAAACATGTTTTTCAATGGCAAAAATCAATGAATATTGTAAATGCACAAACAGTAATATCTCCACATTGCAAGGTGCAATTCTGAAATTTTTTGCTTTTTCCTGCTAATCCAAGCATGATAAAGAAGATTCAAAGAGAGTGAGATGCCAGCTCCTTTCATTCAGTCAGTAGCTTCAAACATTTCTGGTATATGAATAACATGATGTTTTTCAATGGCAAAAATCAATGAATATTGTAAATGCACAAACAGTAATTTCTCCGCATTGCAAGGTGCAATTCTGAAATTTTTTGCTTTTTCCTGCTCCTCTTAGCATGATAAAGAAGATTCAAAGAGAGTGAGATGCCAGCTCCTTTCATTCAGTCAGTAGCTTCAAACATTTCTGGTATATGAATAACATGATGTTTTTCAATGGCAAAAATCAATGAATATTGTAAATGCACAAACAGTAATTTCTCCGCATTGCAAGGTGCAATTCTGAAATTTTTTGCTTTTTCCTGCTCCTCTTAGCATGATAAAGACGATTCAAAGAGAGTGAGATGCCAGCTCCTTTCATTCAGTCAGTAGCTTCAATCATTTCTGGACGTTTTTCAATGGCAAAAATCAATGAATATTGTAAATGCACAAACAGTAATTTCTCCGCATTGCAAGGTGCAATTCTGAAATTTTTTGCTTTTTCCTGCTCCTCTTAGCATGATAAAGAAAATTCAGAGTGAGATGCCAGCTGCTTTCATTCAGTCAGTAGCTTCAATCATTTCTGGACGTTTTTCAATGGCAAAAATCAATGAATATTGTAAATGCACAAACAGTAATATCTCCACATTGCAAGGTGCAATTCTGAAATTTTTTGCTTTTTCCTGTTAATCCTAGCATGATAAAGAAGATTCAAAGAGAGTGAGATGCCAGCTCCTTTCATTCAGTCAGTAGCTTCAAACATTTCTGGTATATGAAAAACATGTTTTTCAATGGCAAAAATCAATGAATATTGTAAATGCACAAACAGTAATATCTCCACATTGCAAGGTGCAATTCTGAAATTTTTTGCTTTTTCCTGCTAATCCAAGCATGATAAAGAAGATTCAAAGAGAGTGAGATGCCAGCTCCTTTCATTCAGTCAGTAGCTTCAAACATTTCTGGTATATGAATAACATGATGTTTTTCAATGGCAAAAATCAATGAATATTGTAAATGCACAAACAGTAATTTCTCCGCATTGCAAGGTGCAATTCTGAAATTTTTTGCTTTTTCCTGCTCCTCTTAGCATGATAAAGAAGATTCAAAGAGAGTGAGATGCCAGCTCCTTTCACTCAGTCAGTAGCTTCAAACATTTCTGGTATATGAATAACATGATGTTTTTCAATGGCAAAAATCAATGAATATTGTAAATGCACAAACAGTAATTTCTCCGCATTGCAAGGTGCAATTCTGAAATTTTTTGCTTTTTCCTGCTCCTCTTAGCATGATAAAGACGATTCAAAGAGAGTGAGATGCCAGCTCCTTTCATTCAGTCAGTAGCTTCAATCATTTCTGGACGTTTTTCAATGGCAAAAATCAATGAATATTGTAAATGCACAAACAGTAATTTCTCCGCATTGCAAGGTGCAATTCTGAAATTTTTTGCTTTTTCCTGCTCCTCTTAGCATGATAAAGAAAATTCAGAGTGAGATGCCAGCTGCTTTCATTCAGTCAGTAGCTTCAATCATTTCTGGACGTTTTTCAATGGCAAAAATCAATGAATATTGTAAATGCACAAACAGTAATTTCTCCGCATTGCAAGGTGCAATTCTGAAATTTTTTGCTTTTTCCTGCTCCTCTTAGCATGATAAAGAAGATTCAAAGAGAGTGAGATGCCAGCTCCTTTCATTCAGTCAGTAGCTTCAAACATTTCTGGTATATGAATAACATGATGTTTTTCAATGGCAAAAATCAATGAATATTGTAAATGCACAAACAGTAATTTCTCCGCATTGCAAGGTGCAATTCTGAAATTTTTTGCTTTTTCCTGCTCCTCTTAGCATGATAAAGAAGATTCAAAGAGAGTGAGATGCCAGCTCCTTTCGTTCAGTCAGTAGCTTCAATCATTTCTGGACGTTTTTCAAAGGCAAAAATCATTGAATATTGTAAATGCACAAACAGTAATTTCTCCGCATTGCAAGGTGCAATTCTGAAATTTTTTACTTTTTCCTGCTCCTCTTAGCATGATAAAGAAGATTCAAAGAGAGTGAGATGCCAGCTCCTTTTATTCAGTCAGTAGCTTCAATCATTTCTGGTATATGAATAACATGATGTTTTTCAATGGCAAAAATCAATGAATATTGTAAATGCACAAACAGTAATTTCTCCGCATTGCAAGGTGCAATTCTGAAGTTTTTTGCTTTTTCCTGCTCCTCTTAGCATGATAAAGAAGATTCAAAGAGAGTGAGATGCCAGCTCCTTTCATTCAGTCAGTAGCTTCAATCATTTCTGGACGTTTTTCAATGGCAAAAATCATTGAATATTGTAAATGCACAAACAGTAATTTCTCCGCATTGCAAGGTGCAATTCTGAAATTTTTTACTTTTTCCTGCTTCTCTTAGCATGATAAAGAAGATTCAAAGAGAGTGAGATGCCAGCTCCTTTCATTCAGTCAGTAGCTTCAATCATTTCTGGTATATGAATAACATGATGTTTTTCAATGTCAAAAATCAATGAATATTGTAAATGCACAAACAGTAATTTCTCCGCATTGCAAGGTGCAATTCTGAAATTTTTTGCTTTTTCCTGCTAATCCTAGCATGATAAAGAAGATTCAAAGAGAGTGAGATGCCAGCTCCTTTCATTCAGTCAGTAGCTTCAAACATTTCTGGACGTTTTTCAATGGCAAAAATCAATGAATATTGTAAATGCACAAACAGTAATATCTCCACATTGCAAGGTGCAATTCTGAAATTTTTTGCTTTTTCCTGTTAATCCTAGCATGATAAAGAAGATTCAAAGAGAGTGAGATGCCAGCTCCTTTCATTCAGTCAGTAGCTTCAAACATTTCTGGTATATGAAAAACATGTTTTTCAATGGCAAAAATCAATGAATATTGTAAATGCACAAACAGTAATATCTCCACATTGCAAGGTGCAATTCTGAAATTTTTTGCTTTTTCCTGCTAATCCTAGCATGATAAAGAAGATTCAAAGAGAGTGAGATGCCAGCTCCTTTCATTCAGTCAGTAGCTTCAAACATTTCTGGTATATGAAAAACATGTTTTTCAATGGCAAAAATCAATGAATATTGTAAATGCACAAACAGTAATATCTCCACATTGCAAGGTGCAATTCTGAAATTTTTTGCTTTTTCCTGTTAATCCTAGCATGATAAAGAAGATTCAAAGAGAGTGAGATGCCAGCTCCTTTCATTCAGTCAGTAGCTTCAAACATTTCTGGACGTTTTTCAATGGCAAAAATCAATGAATATTGTAAATGCACAAACAGTAATATCTCCACATTGCAAGGTGCAATTCTGAAATTTTTTGCTTTTTCCTGTTAATCCTAGCATGATAAAGAAGATTCAAAGAGAGTGAGATGCCAGCTCCTTTCATTCAGTCAGTAGCTTCAATCATTTCTGGTATATGAATAACATGATGTTTTTCAATGGCAAAAATCAATGAATATTGTAAATGCACAAACAGTAATTTCTCCGCATTGCAAGGTGCAATTCTGAAGTTTTTTGCTTTTTCCTGCTCCTCTTAGCATGATAAAGAAGATTCAAAGAGAGTGAGATGCCAGCTCCTTTCATTCAGTCAGTAGCTTCAATCATTTCTGGACGTTTTTCAATGGCAAAAATCATTGAATATTGTAAATGCACAAACAGTAATTTCTCCGCATTGCAAGGTGCAATTCTGAAATTTTTTACTTTTTCCTGCTTCTCTTAGCATGATAAAGAAGATTCAAAGAGAGTGAGATGCCAGCTCCTTTCATTCAGTCAGTAGCTTCAATCATTTCTGGTATATGAATAACATGATGTTTTTCAATGTCAAAAATCAATGAATATTGTAAATGCACAAACAGTAATTTCTCCGCATTGCAAGGTGCAATTCTGAAATTTTTTGCTTTTTCCTGCTAATCCTAGCATGATAAAGAAGATTCAAAGAGAGTGAGATGCCAGCTCCTTTCATTCAGTCAGTAGCTTCAAACATTTCTGGTATATGAATAACATGATGTTTTTCAATGGCAAAAATCAATGAATATTGTAAATGCACAAACAGTAATTTCTCCGCATTGCAAGGTGCAATTCTGAAGTTTTTTGCTTTTTCCTGCTCCTCTTAGCATGATAAAGAAGATTCAAAGAGAGTGAGATGCCAGCTCCTTTCATTCAGTCAGTAGCTTCAATCATTTCTGGACGTTTTTCAATGGCAAAAATCATTGAATATTGTAAATGCACAAACAGTAATTTCTCCGCATTGCAAGGTGCAATTCTGAAATTTTTTACTTTTTCCTGCTTCTCTTAGCATGATAAAGAAGATTCAAAGAGAGTGAGATGCCAGCTCCTTTCATTCAGTCAGTAGCTTCAATCATTTCTGGTATATGAATAACATGATGTTTTTCAATGTCAAAAATCAATGAATATTGTAAATGCACAAACAGTAATTTCTCCGCATTGCAAGGTGCAATTCTGAAATTTTTTGCTTTTTCCTGCTAATCCTAGCATGATAAAGAAGATTCAAAGAGAGTGAGATGCCAGCTCCTTTCATTCAGTCAGTAGCTTCAAACATTTCTGGTATATGAATAACATGATGTTTTTCAATGGCAAAAATCAATGAATATTGTAAATGCACAAACAGTAATTTCTCCGCATTGCAAGGTGCAATTCTGAAATTTTTTGCTTTTTCCTGCTCCTCTTAGCATGATAAAGAAGATTCAAAGAGAGTGAGATGCCAGCTCCTTTCACTCAGTCAGTAGCTTCAAACATTTCTGGTATATGAATAACATGATGTTTTTCAATGGCAAAAATCAATGAATATTGTAAATGCACAAACAGTAATTTCTCCGCATTGCAAGGTGCAATTCTGAAATTTTTTGCTTTTTCCTGCTCCTCTTAGCATGATAAAGACGATTCAAAGAGAGTGAGATGCCAGCTCCTTTCATTCAGTCAGTAGCTTCAATCATTTCTGGACGTTTTTCAATGGCAAAAATCAATGAATATTGTAAATGCACAAACAGTAATTTCTCCGCATTGCAAGGTGCAATTCTGAAATTTTTTGCTTTTTCCTGCTCCTCTTAGCATGATAAAGAAAATTCAGAGTGAGATGCCAGCTGCTTTCATTCAGTCAGTAGCTTCAATCATTTCTGGACGTTTTTCAATGGCAAAAATCAATGAATATTGTAAATGCACAAACAGTAATTTCTCCGCATTGCAAGGTGCAATTCTGAAATTTTTTGCTTTTTCCTGCTCCTCTTAGCATGATAAAGAAGATTCAAAGAGAGTGAGATGCCAGCTCCTTTCATTCAGTCAGTAGCTTCAAACATTTCTGGTATATGAATAACATGATGTTTTTCAATGGCAAAAATCAATGAATATTGTAAATGCACAAACAGTAATTTCTCCGCATTGCAAGGTGCAATTCTGAAATTTTTTGCTTTTTCCTGCTCCTCTTAGCATGATAAAGAAGATTCAAAGAGAGTGAGATGCCAGCTCCTTTCGTTCAGTCAGTAGCTTCAATCATTTCTGGACGTTTTTCAAAGGCAAAAATCATTGAATATTGTAAATGCACAAACAGTAATTTCTCCGCATTGCAAGGTGCAATTCTGAAATTTTTTACTTTTTCCTGCTCCTCTTAGCATGATAAAGAAGATTCAAAGAGAGTGAGATGCCAGCTCCTTTTATTCAGTCAGTAGCTTCAATCATTTCTGGTATATGAATAACATGATGTTTTTCAATGGCAAAAATCAATGAATATTGTAAATGCACAAACAGTAATTTCTCCGCATTGCAAGGTGCAATTCTGAAGTTTTTTGCTTTTTCCTGCTCCTCTTAGCATGATAAAGAAGATTCAAAGAGAGTGAGATGCCAGCTCCTTTCATTCAGTCAGTAGCTTCAATCATTTCTGGACGTTTTTCAATGGCAAAAATCATTGAATATTGTAAATGCACAAACAGTAATTTCTCCGCATTGCAAGGTGCAATTCTGAAATTTTTTACTTTTTCCTGCTTCTCTTAGCATGATAAAGAAGATTCAAAGAGAGTGAGATGCCAGCTCCTTTCATTCAGTCAGTAGCTTCAATCATTTCTGGTATATGAATAACATGATGTTTTTCAATGTCAAAAATCAATGAATATTGTAAATGCACAAACAGTAATTTCTCCGCATTGCAAGGTGCAATTCTGAAATTTTTTGCTTTTTCCTGCTAATCCTAGCATGATAAAGAAGATTCAAAGAGAGTGAGATGCCAGCTCCTTTCATTCAGTCAGTAGCTTCAAACATTTCTGGACGTTTTTCAATGGCAAAAATCAATGAATATTGTAAATGCACAAACAGTAATATCTCCACATTGCAAGGTGCAATTCTGAAATTTTTTGCTTTTTCCTGTTAATCCTAGCATGATAAAGAAGATTCAAAGAGAGTGAGATGCCAGCTCCTTTCATTCAGTCAGTAGCTTCAAACATTTCTGGTATATGAAAAACATGTTTTTCAATGGCAAAAATCAATGAATATTGTAAATGCACAAACAGTAATATCTCCACATTGCAAGGTGCAATTCTGAAATTTTTTGCTTTTTCCTGCTAATCCTAGCATGATAAAGAAGATTCAAAGAGAGTGAGATGCCAGCTCCTTTCATTCAGTCAGTAGCTTCAAACATTTCTGGTATATGAAAAACATGTTTTTCAATGGCAAAAATCAATGAATATTGTAAATGCACAAACAGTAATATCTCCACATTGCAAGGTGCAATTCTGAAATTTTTTGCTTTTTCCTGTTAATCCTAGCATGATAAAGAAGATTCAAAGAGAGTGAGATGCCAGCTCCTTTCATTCAGTCAGTAGCTTCAAACATTTCTGGACGTTTTTCAATGGCAAAAATCAATGAATATTGTAAATGCACAAACAGTAATATCTCCACATTGCAAGGTGCAATTCTGAAATTTTTTGCTTTTTCCTGTTAATCCTAGCATGATAAAGAAGATTCAAAGAGAGTGAGATGCCAGCTCCTTTCATTCAGTCAGTAGCTTCAATCATTTCTGGTATATGAATAACATGATGTTTTTCAATGGCAAAAATCAATGAATATTGTAAATGCACAAACAGTAATTTCTCCGCATTGCAAGGTGCAATTCTGAAATTTTTTGCTTTTTCCTGCTCCTCTTAGCATGATAAAGAAGATTCAAAGAGAGTGAGATGCCAGCTCCTTTCACTCAGTCAGTAGCTTCAAACATTTCTGGTATATGAATAACATGATGTTTTTCAATGGCAAAAATTAATGAATATTGTAAATGCACAAACAGTAATTTCTCCGTATTGCAAGGTGCAATTCTGAAATTTTTTGCTTTTTCCTGCTCCTCTTAGCATGATAAAGACGATTCAAAGAGAGTGAGATGCCAGCTCCTTTCATTCAGTCAGTAGCTTCAATCATTTCTGGACGTTTTTCAATGGCAAAAATCAATGAATATTGTAAATGCACAAACAGTAATTTCTCCGCATTGCAAGGTGCAATTCTGAAATTTTTTGCTTTTTCCTGCTCCTCTTAGCATGATAAAGAAAATTCAGAGTGAGATGCCAGCTGCTTTCATTCAGTCAGTAGCTTCAATCATTTCTGGACGTTTTTCAATGGCAAAAATCAATGAATATTGTAAATGCACAAACAGTAATTTCTCCGCATTGCAAGGTGCAATTCTGAAATTTTTTGCTTTTTCCTGCTCCTCTTAGCATGATAAAGAAGATTCAAAGAGAGTGAGATGCCAGCTCCTTTCATTCAGTCAGTAGCTTCAAACATTTCTGGTATATGAATAACATGATGTTTTTCAATGGCAAAAATCAATGAATATTGTAAATGCACAAACAGTAATTTCTCCGCATTGCAAGGTGCAATTCTGAAATTTTTTGCTTTTTCCTGCTCCTCTTAGCATGATAAAGAAGATTCAAAGAGAGTGAGATGCCAGCTCCTTTCACTCAGTCAGTAGCTTCAAACATTTCTGGTATATGAATAACATGATGTTTTTCAATGGCAAAAATCAATGAATATTGTAAATGCACAAACAGTAATTTCTCCGCATTGCAAGGTGCAATTCTGAAATTTTTTGCTTTTTCCTGCTCCTCTTAGCATGATAAAGACGATTCAAAGAGAGTGAGATGCCAGCTCCTTTCATTCAGTCAGTAGCTTCAATCATTTCTGGACGTTTTTCAATGGCAAAAATCAATGAATATTGTAAATGCACAAACAGTAATTTCTCCGCATTGCAAGGTGCAATTCTGAAATTTTTTGCTTTTTCCTGCTCCTCTTAGCATGATAAAGAAAATTCAGAGTGAGATGCCAGCTGCTTTCATTCAGTCAGTAGCTTCAATCATTTCTGGACGTTTTTCAATGGCAAAAATCAATGAATATTGTAAATGCACAAACAGTAATTTCTCCGCATTGCAAGGTGCAATTCTGAAATTTTTTGCTTTTTCCTGCTCCTCTTAGCATGATAAAGAAGATTCAAAGAGAGTGAGATGCCAGCTCCTTTCATTCAGTCAGTAGCTTCAAACATTTCTGGTATATGAATAACATGATGTTTTTCAATGGCAAAAATCAATGAATATTGTAAATGCACAAACAGTAATTTCTCCGCATTGCAAGGTGCAATTCTGAAATTTTTTGCTTTTTCCTGCTCCTCTTAGCATGATAAAGAAGATTCAAAGAGAGTGAGATGCCAGCTCCTTTCGTTCAGTCAGTAGCTTCAATCATTTCTGGACGTTTTTCAAAGGCAAAAATCATTGAATATTGTAAATGCACAAACAGTAATTTCTCCGCATTGCAAGGTGCAATTCTGAAATTTTTTACTTTTTCCTGCTCCTCTTAGCATGATAAAGAAGATTCAAAGAGAGTGAGATGCCAGCTCCTTTTATTCAGTCAGTAGCTTCAATCATTTCTGGTATATGAATAACATGATGTTTTTCAATGGCAAAAATCAATGAATATTGTAAATGCACAAACAGTAATTTCTCCGCATTGCAAGGTGCAATTCTGAAGTTTTTTGCTTTTTCCTGCTCCTCTTAGCATGATAAAGAAGATTCAAAGAGAGTGAGATGCCAGCTCCTTTCATTCAGTCAGTAGCTTCAATCATTTCTGGACGTTTTTCAATGGCAAAAATCATTGAATATTGTAAATGCACAAACAGTAATTTCTCCGCATTGCAAGGTGCAATTCTGAAATTTTTTACTTTTTCCTGCTTCTCTTAGCATGATAAAGAAGATTCAAAGAGAGTGAGATGCCAGCTCCTTTCATTCAGTCAGTAGCTTCAATCATTTCTGGTATATGAATAACATGATGTTTTTCAATGTCAAAAATCAATGAATATTGTAAATGCACAAACAGTAATTTCTCCGCATTGCAAGGTGCAATTCTGAAATTTTTTGCTTTTTCCTGCTAATCCTAGCATGATAAAGAAGATTCAAAGAGAGTGAGATGCCAGCTCCTTTCATTCAGTCAGTAGCTTCAAACATTTCTGGACGTTTTTCAATGGCAAAAATCAATGAATATTGTAAATGCACAAACAGTAATATCTCCACATTGCAAGGTGCAATTCTGAAATTTTTTGCTTTTTCCTGTTAATCCTAGCATGATAAAGAAGATTCAAAGAGAGTGAGATGCCAGCTCCTTTCATTCAGTCAGTAGCTTCAAACATTTCTGGTATATGAAAAACATGTTTTTCAATGGCAAAAATCAATGAATATTGTAAATGCACAAACAGTAATATCTCCACATTGCAAGGTGCAATTCTGAAATTTTTTGCTTTTTCCTGCTAATCCTAGCATGATAAAGAAGATTCAAAGAGAGTGAGATGCCAGCTCCTTTCATTCAGTCAGTAGCTTCAAACATTTCTGGTATATGAAAAACATGTTTTTCAACGGCAAAAATCAATGAATATTGTAAATGCACAAACAGTAATATCTCCACATTGCAAGGTGCAATTCTGAAATTTTTTGCTTTTTCCTGTTAATCCTAGCATGATAAAGAAGATTCAAAGAGAGTGAGATGCCAGCTCCTTTCATTCAGTCAGTAGCTTCAAACATTTCTGGACGTTTTTCAATGGCAAAAATCAATGAATATTGTAAATGCACAAACAGTAATATCTCCACATTGCAAGGTGCAATTCTGAAATTTTTTGCTTTTTCCTGTTAATCCTAGCATGATAAAGAAGATTCAAAGAGAGTGAGATGCCAGCTCCTTTCATTCAGTCAGTAGCTTCAATCATTTCTGGTATATGAATAACATGATGTTTTTCAATGGCAAAAATCAATGAATATTGTAAATGCACAAACAGTAATTTCTCCGCATTGCAAGGTGCAATTCTGAAATTTTTTACTTTTTCCTGCTTCTCTTAGCATGATAAAGAAGATTCAAAGAGAGTGAGATGCCAGCTCCTTTCATTCAGTCAGTAGCTTCAATCATTTCTGGTATATGAATAACATGATGTTTTTCAATGTCAAAAATCAATGAATATTGTAAATGCACAAACAGTAATTTCTCCGCATTGCAAGGTGCAATTCTGAAATTTTTTGCTTTTTCCTGCTAATCCTAGCATGATAAAGAAGATTCAAAGAGAGTGAGATGCCAGCTCCTTTCATTCAGTCAGTAGCTTCAAACATTTCTGGTATATGAATAACATGATGTTTTTCAATGGCAAAAATCAATGAATATTGTAAATGCACAAACAGTAATTTCTCCGCATTGCAAGGTGCAATTCTGAAATTTTTTGCTTTTTCCTGCTCCTCTTAGCATGATAAAGAAGATTCAAAGAGAGTGAGATGCCAGCTCCTTTCACTCAGTCAGTAGCTTCAAACATTTCTGGTATATGAATAACATGATGTTTTTCAATGGCAAAAATCAATGAATATTGTAAATGCACAAACAGTAATTTCTCCGCATTGCAAGGTGCAATTCTGAAATTTTTTGCTTTTTCCTGCTCCTCTTAGCATGATAAAGACGATTCAAAGAGAGTGAGATGCCAGCTCCTTTCATTCAGTCAGTAGCTTCAATCATTTCTGGACGTTTTTCAATGGCAAAAATCAATGAATATTGTAAATGCACAAACAGTAATTTCTCCGCATTGCAAGGTGCAATTCTGAAATTTTTTGCTTTTTCCTGCTCCTCTTAGCATGATAAAGAAAATTCAGAGTGAGATGCCAGCTGCTTTCATTCAGTCAGTAGCTTCAATCATTTCTGGACGTTTTTCAATGGCAAAAATCAATGAATATTGTAAATGCACAAACAGTAATTTCTCCGCATTGCAAGGTGCAATTCTGAAATTTTTTGCTTTTTCCTGCTCCTCTTAGCATGATAAAGAAGATTCAAAGAGAGTGAGATGCCAGCTCCTTTCATTCAGTCAGTAGCTTCAAACATTTCTGGTATATGAATAACATGATGTTTTTCAATGGCAAAAATCAATGAATATTGTAAATGCACAAACAGTAATTTCTCCGCATTGCAAGGTGCAATTCTGAAATTTTTTGCTTTTTCCTGCTCCTCTTAGCATGATAAAGAAGATTCAAAGAGAGTGAGATGCCAGCTCCTTTCGTTCAGTCAGTAGCTTCAATCATTTCTGGACGTTTTTCAAAGGCAAAAATCATTGAATATTGTAAATGCACAAACAGTAATTTCTCCGCATTGCAAGGTGCAATTCTGAAATTTTTTACTTTTTCCTGCTCCTCTTAGCATGATAAAGAAGATTCAAAGAGAGTGAGATGCCAGCTCCTTTTATTCAGTCAGTAGCTTCAATCATTTCTGGTATATGAATAACATGATGTTTTTCAATGGCAAAAATCAATGAATATTGTAAATGCACAAACAGTAATTTCTCCGCATTGCAAGGTGCAATTCTGAAGTTTTTTGCTTTTTCCTGCTCCTCTTAGCATGATAAAGAAGATTCAAAGAGAGTGAGATGCCAGCTCCTTTCATTCAGTCAGTAGCTTCAATCATTTCTGGACGTTTTTCAATGGCAAAAATCATTGAATATTGTAAATGCACAAACAGTAATTTCTCCGCATTGCAAGGTGCAATTCTGAAATTTTTTACTTTTTCCTGCTTCTCTTAGCATGATAAAGAAGATTCAAAGAGAGTGAGATGCCAGCTCCTTTCATTCAGTCAGTAGCTTCAATCATTTCTGGTATATGAATAACATGATGTTTTTCAATGTCAAAAATCAATGAATATTGTAAATGCACAAACAGTAATTTCTCCGCATTGCAAGGTGCAATTCTGAAATTTTTTGCTTTTTCCTGCTCCTCTTAGCATGATAAAGAAGATTCAAAGAGAGTGAGATGCCAGCTCCTTTCATTCAGTCAGTAGCTTCAATCATTTCTGGACGTTTTTCAATGGCAAAAATCAATGAATATTGTAAATGCACAAACAGTAATTTCTCCGCATTGCAAGGTGCAATTCTGAAATTTTTTGCTTTTTCCTGCTCCTCTTAGCATGATAAAGAAAATTCAGAGTGAGATGCCAGCTCCTTTCATTCAGTCAGTAGCTTCAATCATTTCTGGACGTTTTTCAATGGCAAAAATCAATGAATATTGTAAATGCACAAACAGTAATTTCTCCGCATTGCAAGGTGCAATTCTGAAATTTTTTGCTTTTTCCTGCTCCTCTTAGCATGATAAAGAAGATTCAAAGAGAGTGAGATGCCAGCTCCTTTCATTCAGTCAGTAGCTTCAAACATTTCTGGTATATGAATAACATGATGTTTTTCAATGGCAAAAATCAATGAATATTGTAAATGCACAAACAGTAATTTCTCCGCATTGCAAGGTGCAATTCTGAAATTTTTTGCTTTTTCCTGCTCCTCTTAGCATGATAAAGAAGATTCAAAGAGAGTGAGATGCCAGCTCCTTTCGTTCAGTCAGTAGCTTCAATCATTTCTGGACGTTTTTCAAAGGCAAAAATCATTGAATATTGTAAATGCACAAAGAGTAATTTCTCCGCATTGCAAGGTGCAATTCTGAAATTTTTTACTTTTTCCTGCTCCTCTTAGCATGATAAAGAAGATTCAAAGAGAGTGAGATGCCAGCTCCTTTCATTCAGTCAGTAGCTTCAATCATTTCTGGTATATGAATAACATGATGTTTTTCAATGGCAAAAATCAATGAATATTGTAAATGCACAAAAGGTAATTTCTCCGCATTGCAAGGTGCAATTCTGAAGTTTTTTGCATTTTCCTGCTCCTCTTAGCATGATAAAGAAGATTCAAAGAGAGTGAGATGCCAGCTCCTTTCATTCAGTCAGTAGCTTCAATCATTTCTGGACGTTTTTCAATGGCAAAAATCATTGAATATTGTAAATGCACAAACAGTAATTTCTCCGCATTGCAAGGTGCAATACTGAAATTTTTTACTTTTTCCTGCTCCTCTTAGCATGATAAAGAAGATTCAAAGAGAGTGAGATGCCAGCTCCTTTCATTCAGTCAGTAGCTTCAATCATTTCTGGTATATGAATAACATGATGTTTTTCAATGGCAAAAATCAATGAATATTGTAAATGCACAAACAGTAATTTCTCCGCATTGCAAGGTGCAATTCTGAAATTTTTTGCTTTTTCCTGCTCCTCTTAGCATAATAAAGAAGATTCAAAGAAAGTGAGATGCCAGCTCCTTTCATTCAGTCAGTAGCTTCAATCATTTCTGGACGTTTTTCAATGGCAAACATCAATGAATATTGTAAATGCACAAACAGTAATTTCTTCGCAATGCAAGGTGCAATTCTGAAATTTTTTGCTTTTTCCTGCTTCTCTTAGCATGATAAACAAGATTCAAAGAGAGTGAGATGCCAGCTCCTTTCATTCAGTCAGTAGCTTCAATCATTTCTGGACGTTTTTCAATGGCAAAAATCAATGAATATTGTAAATGCACAAACAGTAATTTCTCCGCATTGCAAGGTGCAATTCTGAAATTTTTTACTTTTTCCTGCTCCTCTTAGCATGATAAAGAAGATTCAAAGAGAGTGAGATGCCAGCTCCTTTCATTCAGTCAGTAGCTTCAAACATTCCTGGTATATGAATAACATAATGTTTTTCAATGGCAAAAATCAATGAATATTGTAAATGCACAAACAGTAATTTCTCCGCATTGCAAGGTGCAATTCTGAAATTTTTTGCTTTTTCCTGCTCCTCTTAGCATGATAAAGAAGATTCAAAGAGAGTGAGATGCCAGCTCCTTTCATTCAGTCAGTAGCTTCAATCATTTCTGGACGTTTTTCAATTGCAAAAATCAATGAATATTGTAAATGCACAAACAGTAATTTCTCCGCATTGCAAGGTGCAATTCTGAAATTTTTTGCTTTTTCCTGCTCCTCTTAGCATGATAAAGAAGATTCAAAGAGAGTGAGATGCCAGCTCCTTTCATTCAGTCAGTAGCTTCAAATATTTCTGGTATATGAATAACATGATGTTTTTCAATGGCAAAAATCAATGAATATTGTAAATGCACAAACAGTAATTTCTCCGCATTGCAAGGTGCAATTCTGAAATTTTTTGCTTTTTCCTGCTCCTCTTAGCATGATAAAGAAGATTCAAAGAGAGTGAGATGCCAGCTCCTTTCATTCAGTCAGTAGCATCAATCATTTCTGGTATATGAATAACATGATGTTTTTCAATGGCAAAAATCAATGAATATTGTAAATGCACAAACAGTAATTTCTCCGCATTGCAAGGTGCAATTCTGAAATTTTTTGCTTTTTCCTGCTCCTCTTAGCATGATAAAGAAGATTCAAAGAGAGTGAGATGCCAGCTCCTTTCGTTCAGTCAGTAGCTTCAATCATTTCTGGACGTTTTTCAAAGGCAAAAATCATTGAATATTGTAAATGCACAAACAGTAATTTCTCCGCATTGCAAGGTGCAATTCTGAAATTTTTTACTTTTTCCTGCTCCTCTTAGCATGATAAAGAAGATTCAAAGAGAGTGAGATGCCAGCTCCTTTAATTCAGTCAGTAGCTTCAATCATTTCTGGTATATGAATAACATGATGTTTTTCAATGGCAAAAATCAATGAATATTGTAAATGCACAAACAGTAATTTCTCCGCATTGCAAGGTGCAATTCTGAAATTTTTTGCTTTTTCCTGCTCCTCTTAGCATGATAAAGAAGATTCAAAGAGAGTGAGATGCCAGCTCCTTTCATTCAGTCAGTAGCTTCAATCATTTCTGGACGTTTTTCAATGGCAAAAATCATTGAATATTGTAAATGCACAAACAGTAATTTCTCCGCATTGCAAGGTGCAATTCTGAAATTTTTTACTTTTTCCTGCTCCTCTTAGCATGATAAAGAAGATTCAAAGAGAGTGAGATGCCAGCTCCTTTCATTCAGTCAGTAGCTTCAATCATTTCTGGTATATGAATAACATGATGTTTTTCAATGGCAAAAATCAATGAATATTGTAAATGCACAAACAGTAATTTCTCCGCATTGCAAGGTGCAATTCTGAAATTTTTTGCTTTTTCCTGCTCCTCTTAGCATGATAAAGAAGATTCAAAGAGAGTGAGATGCCAGCTCCTTTCATTCAGTCAGTAGCTTCAATCATTTCTGGACGTTTTTCAATGGCAAAAATCATTGAATATTGTAAATGCACAAACAGTAATTTCTCCGCATTGCAAGGTGCAATTCTGAAATTTTTTACTTTTTCCTGCTCCTCTTAGCATGATAAAGAAGATTCAAAGAGAGTGAGATGCCAGCTCCTTTCATTCAGTCAGTAGCTTCAATCATTTCTGGTATATGAATAACATGATGTTTTTCAATGGCAAAAATCAATGAATATTGTAAATGCACAAACAGTAATTTCTCCGCATTGCAAGGTGCAATTCTGAAATTTTTTGCTTTTTCCTGCTCCTCTTAGCATGATAAAGAAGATTCAAAGAGAGTGAGATGCCAGCTCCTTTCATTCAGTCAGTAGCTTCAATCATTTCTGGATGTTTTTCAATGGCAAAAATCAATGAATATTGTAAATGCACAAACAGTAATTTCTCCGCATTGCAAGGTGCAATTCTGAAATTTTTTGCTTTTTCCTGCTCCTCTTAGCATGATAAACAAGATTAAAAGAGAGTGAGATGCCAGCTCCTTTCATTCAGTCAGTAGCTTCAATCATTTCTGGACGTTTTTCAATGGCAAAAATCAATGAATATTGTAAATGCACAAACAGTAATTTCTCCGCATTGCAAGGTGCAATTCTGAAATTTTTTGCTTTTTCCTGCTCCTCTTAGCATGATAAAGAAGATTCAAAGAGAGTGAGATGCCAGCTCCTTTCATTCAGTCAGTAGCTTCAAACATTCCTGGTATATGAATAACATGATGTTTTTCAATGGCAAAAATCAATGAATATTGTAAATGCACAAACAGTAATTTCTCCGCATTGCAAGGTGCAATTCTGAAATTTTTTGCTTTTTCCTGCTCCTCTTAGCATGATAAAGAAGATTCAAAGAGAGTGAGATGCCAGCTCCTTTCATTCAGTCAGTAGCTTCAATCATTTCTGGACGTTTTTCAATTGCAAAAATCAATGAATATTGTAAATGCACAAACAGTAATTTCTCCGCATTGCAAGGTGCAACTCTGAAATTTTTTGCTTTTTCCTGCTCCTCTTAGCATGATAAAGAAGATTCAAAGAGAGTGAGATGCCAGCTCCTTTCATTCAGTCAGTAGCTTCAATCATTTCTGGTATATGAATAACGTGATGTTTTTCAATGGCAAAAATCAATGAATATTGTAAATGCACAAACAGTAATTTCTCCGCATTGCAAGGTGCAATTCTGAAATTTTTTGCTTTTTCCTGCTCCTCTTAGCATGATAAAGAAGATTCAAAGAGAGTGAGATGCCAGCTCCTTTCATTCAGTCAGTAGCTTCAAACATTTCTGGTATATGAATAACATGATGTTTTTCAATGGCAAAAATCAATGAATATTGTAAATGCACAAACAGTAATTTCTCCGCATTGCAAGGTGCAATTCTGAAATTTTTTGCTTTTTCCTGCTCCTCTTAGCATGATAAAGAAGATTCAAGGAGAGTGAGATGCCAGCTCCTTTCATTCAGTCAGTAGCTTCAAACATTTCTGGTATATGAATAACATGATGTTTTTCAATGGCAAAAATCAATGAATATTGTAAATGCACAAACAGTAATTTCTCCGCATTGCAAGGTGCAATTCTGAAATTTTTTGCTTTATCCTGCTCCTCTTAGCATGATAAAGAAGATTCAAAGAGAGTGAGATGCCAGCTCCTTTCATTCAGTCAGTAGCTTCAATCATTTCTGGACGTTTTTCAATGGCAAAAATCATTGAATATTGTAAATGCACAAACAGTAATTTCTCCGCATTGCAAGGTGCAATTCTGAAATTTTTTACTTTTTCCTGCTCCTCTTAGCATGATAAAGAAGATTCAAAGAGAGTGAGATGCCAGCTCCTTTCATTCAGTCAGTAGCTTCAATCATTTCTGGTATATGAATAACATGATGTTTTTCAATGGCAAAAATCAATGAATATTGTAAATGCACAAACAGTAATTTCTCCGCATTGCAAGGTGCAATTCTGAGATTTTTTGCTTTTTCCTGCTCCTCTTAGCATGATAAAGAAGATTCAAAGAGAGTGAGATGCCAGCTCCTTTCATTCAGTCAGTAGCTTCAATCATTTCTGGACGTTTTTCAATGGCAAAAATCAATGAATATTGTAAATGCACAAACAGTAATTTCTCCGCATTGCAAGGTGCAATTCTGAAATTTTTTGCTTTTTCCTGCTCCTCTTAGCATGATAAAGAAGATTCAAAGAGAGTGAGAAGCCAGCTCCTTTCATTCAGTCAGTAGCTTCAATCATTTCTGGACGTTTTTCAATTGCAAAAATCAATGAATATTGTAAATGCACAAACAGTAATTTCTCCGCATTGCAAGGTGCAATTCTGAAATTTTTTGCTTTTTCCTGCTCCTCTTAGCATGATAAAGAAGATTCAAAGAGAGTGAGATGCCAGCTCCTTTCATTCAGTCAGTAGCTTCAATCATTTCTGGTATATGAATAACATGATGTTTTTCAATGGCAAAAATCAATGAATATTGTAAATGCACAAACAGTAATTTCTCCGCATTGCAAGGTGCAATTCTGAAATTTTTTGCTTTTTCCTGCTCCTCTTAGCATGATAAAGAAGATTCAAAGAGAGTGAGATGCCAGCTCCTTTCATTCAGTCAGTAGCTTCAATCATTTCTGGACGTTTTTCAATGGCAAAAATCAATGAATATTGTAAATGCACAAACAGTAATTTCTCCGCATTGCAAGGTGCAATTCTGAAATTTTTTGCTTTTTCCTGCTCCTCTTAGCATGATAAAGAAGATTCAAAGAGAGTGAGATGCCAGCTCCTTTCATTCAGTCAGTAGCTTCAATCATTTCTGGACGTTTTTCAATGGCAAAAATCAATGAATATTGTAAATGCACAAACAGTAATTTCTCCGCATTGCAAGGTGCAATTCTGAAATTTTTTGCTTTTTCCTGCTCCTCTTAGCATGATAAAAAAGATTCAAAGAGAGTGAGATGCCAGCTCCTTTCATTCAGTCAGTAGCTTCAAACATTTCTGGTATATGAATAACATGATGTTTTTCAATGGCAAAAATCAATGAATATTGTAAATGCACAAACAGCAATTTCTCCGCATTGCAAGGTGCAATTCTGAAATTTTTTGCTTTTTCCTGCTCCTCTTAGCATGATAAAGAAGATTCAAAGAGAGTGAGACGCCAGCTCCTTTCGTTCAGTCAGTAGCTTCAATCATTTCTGGACGTTTTTCAATGGCAAAAATCATTGAATATTGTAAATGCACAAACAGTAATTTCTCCGCATTGCAAGGTGCAATTCTGAAATTTTTTACTTTTTCCTGCTCCTCTTAGCATGATAAAGAAGATTCAAAGAGAGTGAGATGCCAGCTCCTTTCATTCAGTCAGTAGCTTCAATCATTTCTGGTATATGAATAACATGATGTTTTTCAATGGCAAAAATCAATGAATATTGTAAATGCACAAACAGTAATTTCTCCGCATTGCAAGGTGCAATTCTGAAATTTTTTGCTTTTTCCTGCTCCTCTTAGCATGATAAAGAAGATTCAAAGAGAGTGAGATGCCAGCTCCTTTCATTCAGTCAGTAGCTTCAATCATTTCTGGACGTTTTTCAATGGCAAAAATCAACGAATATTGTAAATGCACAAACAGTAATTTCTCCGCATTGCAAGGTGCAATTCTGAAATTTTTTGCTTTTTCCTGCTCCTCTTAGCATGATAAAGAAGATTCAAAGAGAGTGAGATGCCAGCTCCTTACATTCAGTCAGTAGCTTCAATCATTTCTGGTAAATGAATAACATGATGTTTTTCAATGGCAAAAATCAATGAATTTTGTAAATGCACAAACAGTAATTTCTCCGCATTGCAAGGCGCAATTCTGAAATTTTTTGCTTTTTCCTGCTCCTCTTAGCATGATAAAGAAGATTCAAAGAGAGTGAGATGCCAGCTCCTTTCAATCAGTCAGTAGCTTCAATCATTTCTGGACGTTTTTCAATGGCAAAAATCAATGAATATTGTAAATGCACAAACAGTAATTTCTCCGCATTGCAAGGTGCAATTCTGAAATTTTATGCTTTTTCCTGCTCCTCTTAGCATGATAAAGAAGATTCAAAGAGAGTGAGATGCCAGCTCCTTTCATTCAGTCAGTAGCTTCAATCATTTCTGGACGTTTTTCAATGGCAAAAATCAATGAATATTGTAAATGCACAAACAGTAATTTTTCCGCATTGCAAGGTGCAATTCTGAAATTTTTTGCTTATTCCTGCTCCTCTTAGCATGATAAAGAAGATTCAAAGAGAGTGAGGTGCCAGCTCCTTTCATTCAGTCAGTAGCTTCAAACATTTCTGGTATATGAATAACGTTTTTCAATGGCAAAAATCAATGAATATTGTAAATGCACAAACAGTTATTTCTCCGCATGGCAAGGTGCAATTCTGAAATTTTTTGCTTTTTCCTGCTCCTCTTAGCATGATAAAGAAGATTCAAAGAGAGTGAGATGCCAGCTCCTTTCATTCAGTCAGTAGCTTCAATCATTTCTGGACGTTTTTCAATGGCAAAAATCAATGAATATTGTAAATGCACAAACAGTAATTTCTCCGCATTGCAAGGTGCAATTCTGAAATTTTTTGCTTTTTCCTGCTCCTCTTAGCATGATAAAGAAGATTCAAAGAGAGTGAGATGCCAGCTCCTTTCATTCAGTCAGTAGCTTCAATCATTTCTGGACGTTTTTCAATGGCAAAAATCAATGAATATTGTAAATGCACAAACAGTAATTTCTCCGCATTGCAAGGTGCAATTCTGAAATTTTTTGCTTTTTCCTGCTCCTCTTAGCATGATAAAGAAGATTCAAAGAGAGTGAGATGCCAGCTCCTTTCATTCAGTCAGTAGCTTCAATCATTTCTGGACGTTTTTCAATGGCAAAAATCAATGAATATTGTAAATGCACAAACAGTAATTTCTCCGCATTGCAAGGTGCAATTCTGAAATTTTTGCTTTTTCCTGCTCCTCTTAGCATGATAAAGAAGATTCAAAGAGAGTGAGGTGCCAGCTCCTTTCATTCAGTCAGTAGCTTCAAACATTTCTGGTATATGAATAACATGTTTTTCAATGGCAAAAATCAATGAATATTGTAAATGCACAAACAGTAATTTCTCCGCATTGCAAGGAGCAATTCTGAAATTTTTTGCTTTTTCCTGCTCCTCTTAGCATGATAAAGAAGATTCAAAGAGAGTGAGATGCCAGCTCCTTTCATTCAGTCAGTAGCTTCAATCATTTCTGGACGTTTTTCAATGGCAAAAATCAATGAATATTGTAAATGCACAAACTGTAATTTCTCCGCATTGCAAGGTGCAATTCTGAAATTTTTTGCTTTTTCCTGCTCCTCTTAGCATGATAAAGAAGATTCAAAGAGAGTGAGATGCCAGCTCTTTTCATTCAGTCAGTAGCTTCAATCATTTCTGGACGTTTTTCAATGGCAAAAATCAATGAATATTGTAAATGCACAAACAGTAATTTCTCCGCATTGCAAGGTGCAATTCTGAAATTTTTTGCTTTTTCCTGCTCCTCTTAGCATGATAAAGAAGATTCAAAGAGAGTGAGATGCCAGCTCCTTTCATTCAATCAGTAGCTTCAAACATTTCTGGTATATGAATAACATGATGTTTTTCAATGGCAAAAATCAATGAATATTGTAAATGCACAAACAGTAATTTCTCCGCATTGCAAGGTGCAATTCTGAAATTTTTTGCTTTTTCCTGCTCCTCTTAGCATGATAAAGAAGATTCAAAGAGAGTGAGATGCCAGCTCCTTTCATTCAGTCAGTAGCTTCAATCATTTCTGGACGTTTTTCAATGGCAAAAATCAATGAATATTGTAAATGCACAAACAGTAATTTCTCCGCATTGCAAGGTGCAATTCTGAAATTTTTTGCTTTTTCCTGCTCCTCTTAGCATGATAAAGAAGATTCAAAGAGAGTGAGATGCCAGCTCCTTACATTCAGTCAGTAGCTTCAATCATTTCTGGTAAATGAATAACATGATGTTTTTCAATGGCAAAAATCAATTAATTTTGTAAATGCACAAACAGTAATTTCTCCGCATTGCAAGGCGCAATTCTGAAATTTTTTGCTTTTTCCTACTCCTCTTAGCATGATAAAGAAGATTCAAAGAGAGTGAGATGCCAGCTCCTTTGAATCAGTCAGTAGCTTCAATCATTTCTGGACGTTTTTCAATGGCAAAAATCAATGAATATTGTAAATGCACAAACAGTAATTTCTCCGCATTGCAAGGTGCAATTCTGAAATTTTTTGCTTTTTCCTGCTCCTCTTAGCATGATAAAGAAGATTCAAAGAGAGTGAGATGCCAGCTCCTTTCATTCAGTCAGTAGCTTCAATCATTTCTGGACGTTTTTCAATGGCAAAAATCAATGAATATTGTAAATGCACAAACAGTAATTTTTCCGCATTGCAAGGTGCAATTCTGAAATTTTTTGCTTATTCCTGCTCCTCTTAGCATGATAAAGAAGATTCAAAGAGAGTGAGGTGCCAGCTCCTTTCATTCAGTCAGTAGCTTCAAACATTTCTGGTATATGAATAACGTTTTTCAATGGCAAAAATCAATGAATATTGTAAATGCACAAACAGTTATTTCTCCGCATTGCAAGGTGCAATTCTGAAATTTTTTGCTTTTTCCTGCTCCTCTTAGCATGATAAAGAAGATTCAAAGAGAGTGAGATGCCAGCTCCTTTCATTCAGTCAGTAGCTTCAATCATTTCTGGACGTTTTTCAATGGCAAAAATCAATGAATATTGTAAATGCACAAACAGTAATTTCTCCGCATTGCAAGGTGCAATTCTGAAATTTTTTGCTTTTTCCTGCTCCTCTTAGCATGATAAAGAAGATTCAAAGAGAGTGAGATGCCAGCTCCTTTCATTCAGTCAGTAGCTTCAATCATTTCTGGACGTTTTTCAATGGCAAAAATCAATGAATATTGTAAATGCACAAACAGTAATTTCTCCGCATTGCAAGGTGCAATTCTGAAATTTTTTGCTTTTTCCTGCTCCTCTTAGCATGATAAAGAAGATTCAAAGAGAGTGAGATGCCAGCTCCTTTCATTCAGTCAGTAGCTTCAATCATTTCTGGACGTTTTTCAATGGCAAAAATCAATGAATATTGTAAATGCACAAACAGTAATTTTTCCGCATTGCAAGGTGCAATTCTGAAATTTTTTGCTTATTCCTGCTCCTCTTAGCATGATAAAGAAGATTCAAAGAGAGTGAGGTGCCAGCTCCTTTCATTCAGTCAGTAGCTTCAAACATTTCTGGTATATGAATAACGTTTTTCAATGGCAAAAATCAATGAATATTGTAAATGCACAAACAGTTATTTCTCCGCATTGCAAGGTGCAATTCTGAAATTTTTTGCTTTTTCCTGCTCCTCTTAGCATGATAAAGAAGATTCAAAGAGAGTGAGATGCCAGCTCCTTTCATTCAGTCAGTAGCTTCAATCATTTCTGGACGTTTTTCAATGGCAAAAATCAATGAATATTGTAAATGCACAAACAGTAATTTCTCCGCATTGCAAGGTGCAATTCTGAAATTTTTTGCTTTTTCCTGCTCCTCTTAGCATGATAAAGAAGATTCAAAGAGAGTGAGATGCCAGCTCCTTTCATTCAGTCAGTAGCTTCAATCATTTCTGGACGTTTTTCAATGGCAAAAATCAATGAATATTGTAAATGCACAAACAGTAATTTCTCCGCATTGCAAGGTGCAATTCTGAAATTTTTTGCTTTTTCCTGCTCCTCTTAGCATGATAAAGAAGATTCAAAGAGAGTGAGATGCCAGCTCCTTTCATTCAGTCAGTAGCTTCAATCATTTCTGGACGTTTTTCAATGGCAAAAATCAATGAATATTGTAAATGCACAAACAGTAATTTCTCCGCATTGCAAGGTGCAATTCTGAAATTTTTGCTTTTTCCTGCTCCTCTTAGCATGATAAAGAAGATTCAAAGAGAGTGAGGTGCCAGCTCCTTTCATTCAGTCAGTAGCTTCAAACATTTCTGGTATATGAATAACATGTTTTTCAATGGCAAAAATCAATGAATATTGTAAATGCACAAACAGTAATTTCTCCGCATTGCAAGGAGCAATTCTGAAATTTTTTGCTTTTTCCTGCTCCTCTTAGCATGATAAAGAAGATTCAAAGAGAGTGAGATGCCAGCTCCTTTCATTCAGTCAGTAGCTTCAATCATTTCTGTACGTTTTTCAATGGCAAAAATCAATGAATATTGTAAATGCACAAACTGTAATTTCTCCGCATTGCAAGGTGCAATTCTGAAATTTTTTGCTTTTTCCTGCTCCTCTTAGCATGATAAAGAAGATTCAAAGAGAGTGAGATGCCAGCTCTTTTCATTCAGTCAGTAGCTTCAATCATTTCTGGACGTTTTTCAATGGCAAAAATCAATGAATATTGTAAATGCACAAACAGTAATTTCTCCGCATTGCAAGGTGCAATTCTGAAATTTTTTGCTTTTTCCTGCTCCTCTTAGCATGATAAAGAAGATTCAAAGAGAGTGAGATGCCAGCTCCTTTCATTCAATCAGTAGCTTCAAACATTTCTGGTATATGAATAACATGATGTTTTTCAATGGCAAAAATCAATGAATATTGTAAATGCACAAACAGTAATTTCTCCGCATTGCAAGGTGCAATTCTGAAATTTTTTGCTTTTTCCTGCTCCTCTTAGCATGATAAAGAAGATTCAAAGAGAGTGAGATGCCAGCTCCTTTCATTCAGTCAGTAGCTTCAATCATTTCTGGACGTTTTTCAATGGCAAAAATCAATGAATATTGTAAATGCACAAACAGTAATTTCTCCGCATTGCAAGGTGCAATTCTGAAATTTTTTGCTTTTTCCTGCTCCTCTTAGCATGATAAAGAAGATTCAAAGAGAGTGAGATGCCAGCTCCTTTCATTCAGTCAGTAGCTTCAATCATTTCTGGACGTTTTTCAATGGCAAAAATCAATGAATATTGTAAATGCACAAACAGTAATTTCTCCGCATTGCAAGGTGCAATTCTGAAATTTTTTGCTTTTTCCTGCTCCTCTTAGCATGATAAAGAAGATTCAAAGAGAGTGAGATGCCAGCTCCTTTCATTCAGTCAGTAGCTTCAATCATTTCTGGACGTTTTTCAATGGCAAAAATCAATGAATATTGTAAATGCACAAACAGTAATTTCTCCGCATTGCAGGGTGCAATTCTGAAATTTTTGCTTTTTCCTGCTCCTCTTAGCATGATAAAGAAGATTCAAAGAGAGTGAGGTGCCAGCTCCTTTCATTCAGTCAGTAGCTTCAAACATTTCTGGTATATGAATAACATGTTTTTCAATGGCAAAAATCAATGAATATTGTAAATGCACAAACAGTAATTTCTCCGCATTGCAAGGAGCAATTCTGAAATTTTTTGCTTTTTCCTGCTCCTCTTAGCATGATAAAGAAGATTCAAAGAGAGTGAGATGCCAGCTCCTTTCATTCAGTCAGTAGCTTCAATCATTTCTGGACGTTTTTCAATGGCAAAAATCAATGAATATTGTAAATGCACAAACTGTAATTTCTCCGCATTGCAAGGGGCAATTCTGAAATTTTTTGCTTTTTCCTGCTCCTCTTAGCATGATAAAGAAGATTCAAAGAGAGTGAGATGCCAGCTCTTTTCATTCAGTCAGTAGCTTCAATCATTTCTGGATGTTTTTCAATGGCAAAAATCAATGAATATTGTAAATGCACAAACAGTAATTTCTCCGCATTGCAAGGTGCAATTCTGAAATTTTTTGCTTTTTCCTGCTCCTCTTAGCATGATAAAGAAGATTCAAAGAGAATGAGATGCCAGCTCCTTTCATTCAATCAGTAGCTTCAAACATTTCTGGTATATGAATAACATGATGTTTTTCAATGGCAAAAATCAATGAATATTGTAAATGCACAAACAGTAATTTCTCCGCATTGCAAGGTGCAATTCTGAAATTTTTTGCTTTTTCCTGCTCCTCTTAGCATGATAAAGAAGATTCAAAGAGAGTGAGATGCCAGCTCCTTACATTCAGTCAGTAGCTTCAATCATTTCTGGTAAATGAATAACATCATGTTTTTCAATGGCAAAAATCAATTAATTTTGTAAATGCACAAACAGTAATTTCTCCGCATTGCAAGGCGCAATTCTGAAATTTTTTGCTTTTTCCTACTCCTCTTAGCATGATAAAGAAGATTCAAAGAGAGTGAGATGCCAGCTCCTTTGAATCAGTCAGTAGCTTCAATCATTTCTGGACGTTTTTCAATGGCAAAAATCAATGAATATTGTAAATGCACAAACAGTAATTTCTCCGCATTGCAAGGTGCAATTCTGAAATTTTTTGCTTTTTCCTGCTCCTCTTAGCATGATAAAGAAGATTCAAAGAGAGTGAGATGCCAGCTCCTTTCATTCAGTCAGTAGCTTCAATCATTTCTGGACGTTTTTCAATGGCAAAAATCAATGAATATTGTAAATGCACAAACAGTAATTTTTCCGCATTGCAAGGTGCAATTCTGAAATTTTTTGCTTATTCCTGCTCCTCTTAGCATGATAAAGAAGATTCAAAGAGAGTGAGGTGCCAGCTCCTTTCATTCAGTCAGTAGCTTCAAACATTTCTGGTATATGAATAACGTTTTTCAATGGCAAAAATCAATGAATATTGTAAATGCACAAACAGTTATTTCTCCGCATTGCAAGGTGCAATTCTGAAATTTTTTGCTTTTTCCTGCTCCTCTTAGCATGATAAAGAAGATTCAAAGAGAGTGAGATGCCAGCTCCTTTCATTCAGTCAGTAGCTTCAATCATTTCTGGACGTTTTTCAATGGCAAAAATCAATGAATATTGTAAATGCACAAACAGTAATTTCTCCGCATTGCAAGGTGCAATTCTGAAATTTTTTGCTTTTTCCTGCTCCTCTTAGCATGATAAAGAAGATTCAAAGAGAGTGAGATGCCAGCTCCTTTCATTCAGTCAGTAGCTTCAATCATTTCTGGACGTTTTTCAATGGCAAAAATCAATGAATATTGTAAATGCACAAACAGTAATTTCTCCGCATTGCAAGGTGCAATTCTGAAATTTTTTGCTTTTTCCTGCTCCTCTTAGCATGATAAAGAAGATTCAAAGAGAGTGAGATGCCAGCTCCTTTCATTCAGTCAGTAGCTTCAATCATTTCTGGACGTTTTTCAATGGCAAAAATCAATGAATATTGTAAATGCACAAACAGTAATTTCTCCGCATTGCAAGGTGCAATTCTGAAATTTTTGCTTTTTCCTGCTCCTCTTAGCATGATAAAGAAGATTCAAAGAGAGTGAGGTGCCAGCTCCTTTCATTCAGTCAGTAGCTTCAAACATTTCTGGTATATGAATAACATGTTTTTCAATGGCAAAAATCAATGAATATTGTAAATGCACAAACAGTAATTTCTCCGCATTGCAAGGAGCAATTCTGAAATTTTTTGCTTTTTCCTGCTCCTCTTAGCATGATAAAGAAGATTCAAAGAGAGTGAGATGCCAGCTCCTTTCATTCAGTCAGTAGCTTCAATCATTTCTGTACGTTTTTCAATGGCAAAAATCAATGAATATTGTAAATGCACAAACTGTAATTTCTCCGCATTGCAAGGTGCAATTCTGAAATTTTTTGCTTTTTCCTGCTCCTCTTAGCATGATAAAGAAGATTCAAAGAGAGTGAGATGCCAGCTCTTTTCATTCAGTCAGTAGCTTCAATCATTTCTGGACGTTTTTCAATGGCAAAAATCAATGAATATTGTAAATGCACAAACAGTAATTTCTCCGCATTGCAAGGTGCAATTCTGAAATTTTTTGCTTTTTCCTGCTCCTCTTAGCATGATAAAGAAGATTCAAAGAGAGTGAGATGCCAGCTCCTTTCATTCAATCAGTAGCTTCAAACATTTCTGGTATATGAATAACATGATGTTTTTCAATGGCAAAAATCAATGAATATTGTAAATGCACAAACAGTAATTTCTCCGCATTGCAAGGTGCAATTCTGAAATTTTTTGCTTTTTCCTGCTCCTCTTAGCATGATAAAGAAGATTCAAAGAGAGTGAGATGCCAGCTCCTTTCATTCAGTCAGTAGCTTCAATCATTTCTGGACGTTTTTCAATGGCAAAAATCAATGAATATTGTAAATGCACAAACAGTAATTTCTCCGCATTGCAAGGTGCAATTCTGAAATTTTTTGCTTTTTCCTGCTCCTCTTAGCATGATAAAGAAGATTCAAAGAGAGTGAGATGCCAGCTCCTTTCATTCAGTCAGTAGCTTCAATCATTTCTGGACGTTTTTCAATGGCAAAAATCAATGAATATTGTAAATGCACAAACTGTAATTTCTCCGCATTGTAAGGTGCAATTCTGAAATTTTTTGCTTTTTCCTGCTCCTCTTAGCATGATAAAGAAGATTCAAAGAGAGTGAGATGCCAGCTCCTTTCATTCAGTCAGTAGCTTCAATCATTTCTGGACGTTTTTCAATGGCAAAAATCAATGAATATTGTAAATGCACAAACAGTAATTTCTCCGCATTGCAAGGTGCAATTCTGAAATTTTTTGCTTTTTCCTGCTCCCCTTAGCATGGTAAAGAAGATTCAAAGAGAGTGAGATGCCAGCTCCTTTCATTCAGTCAGTAGCTTCAATCATTTCTGGACGTTTTTCAATGGCAAAAATCAATGAATATTGTAAATGCACAAACAGAAATTTCTCCGCATTGCAAGGTGCAATTCTGAAATTTTTTGATTTTTCCTGCTCCTCTTAGCATGATAAAGAAGATTCAAAGAGAGTGAGATGCCAGCTCCTTTCATTCAGTCAGTAGCTTCAAACATTTCTGGTATATGAATAACATGATGTTTTTCAATGGCAAAAATCAATGAATATTGTAAATGCACAAACAGTAATTTCTCCGCATTGCAAGGTGCAATTCTGAAATTTTTTGCTTTTTCCTGCTCCTCTTAGCATGATAAAGAAGATTCAAAGAGAGTGAGATGCCAGCTCCTTTCGTTCAGTCAGTAGCTTCAATCATTTCTGGACGTTTTTCAATGGCAAAAATCATTGAATATTGTAAATGCACAAACAGTAATTTCTCCGCATTGCAAGGTGCAATTCTGAAATTTTTTACATTTTCCTGCTCCTCTTAGCATGATAAAGAAGATTCAAAGAGAGTGAGATGCCAGCTCCTTTCATTCAGTCAGTAGCTTCAATCATTTCTGGTATATGAATAACATGATGTTTTTCAATGGCAAAAATCAATGAATATTGTAAATGCACAAACAGTAATTTCTCCGCATTGCAAGGTGCAATTCTGAAATTTTTTGCTTTTTCCTGCTCCTCTTAGCATGATAAAGAAGATTCAAAGAGAGTGAGGTGCCAGCTCCTTTCATTCAGTCAGTAGCTTCAAACATTTCTGGTATATGAATAACATGTTTTTCAATGGCAAAAATCAATGAATATTGTAAATGCACAAACAGTAATTTCTCCGCATTGCAAGGAGCAATTCTGAAATTTTTTGCTTTTTCCTGCTCCTCTTAGCATGATAAAGAAGATTCAAAGAGAGTGAGATGCCAGCTCCTTTCATTCAGTCAGTAGCTTCAATCATTTCTGGACGTTTTTCAATGGCAAAAATCAATGAATATTGTAAATGCACAAACTGTAATTTCTCCGCATTGCAAGGTGCAATTCTGAAATTTTTTGCTTTTTCCTGCTCCTCTTAGCATGATAAAGAAGATTCAAAGAGAGTGAGATGCCAGCTCCTTTCATTCAGTCAGTAGCTTCAATCATTTCTGGACGTTTTTCAATGGCAAAAATCAATGAATATTGTAAATGCACAAACAGTAATTTCTCCGCATTGCAAGGTGCAATTCTGAAATTTTTTGCTTTTTCCTGCTCCTCTTAGCATGATAAAGAAGATTCAAAGAGAGTGAGATGCCAGCTCCTTTCATTCAGTCAGTAGCTTCAAACATTTCTGGTATATGAATAACATGATGTTTTTCAATGGCAAAAATTAATGAATATTGTAAATGCACAAACAGTAATTTCTCCGCATTGCAAGGTGCAATTCTGAAATTTTTTGCTTTTTCCAGCTCCTCTTAGCATGATAAAGAAGATTCAAAGAGAGTGAGATGCCAGCTCCTTTCATTCAGTCAGTAGCTTCAATCATTTCTGGACGTTTTTCAATGGCAAAAATCAATGAATATTGTAAATGCACAAACAGTAATTTCTCCGCATTGCAAGGTGCAATTCTGAAATTTTTTGCTTTATCCTGCTCCTCTTAGCATGATAAAGAAGATTCAAAGAGAGTGAGGTGCCAGCTCCTTTCATTCAGTCAGTAGCTTCAAACATTTCTGGTATATGAATAACATGTTTTTCAATGGCAAAAATCAATGAATATTGTAAATGCACAAACAGTAATTTCTCCGCATTGCAAGGTGCAATTCTGAAATTTTTTGCTTTTTCCTGCTCCTCTTAGCATGATAAAGAAAATTCAAAGAGAGTGAGATGCCAGCTCCTTTCATTCAGTCAGTAGCTTCAATCATTTCTGGACGTTTTTCAATGGCAAAAATCAATGAATATTGTAAATGCACAAACAGTAATTTCTCCGCATTGCAAGGTGCAATTCTGAAATTTTTTGCTTTTTCCTGCTCCTCTTAGCATGATAAAGAAGATTCAAAGAGAGTGAGATGCCAGCTCCTTTCATTCAGTCAGTAGCTTCAATCATTTCTGGACGTTTTTCAATGGCAAAAATCAATGAATATTGTAAATGCACAAACAGTAATTTCTCCGCATTGCAAGGTGCAATTCTGAAATTTTTTGCTTTTTCCTGCTCCTCTTAGCATGATAAAGAAGATTCAAAGTGAGTGAGATGCCAGCTCCTTTCATTCAGTCAGTAGCTTCAATCATTTCTGGACGTTTTTCAATGGCAAAAATCAATGAATATTGTAAATGTACAAACAGTAATTTCTCCGCATTGCAAGGTGCAATTCTGAAATTTTTTGCTTTTTCCTGCTCCTCTTAGCATGATAAAGAAGATTCAAAGAGAGTGAGGTTCCAGCTCCTTTCATTCAGTCAGTAGCTTCAAACATTTCTGGTATATGAATAACATGTTTTTCAATGGCAAAAATCAATGAATATTGTAAATGCACAAACAGTAATTTCTCCGCATTGCAAGGTGCAATTCTGAAATTTTTTGCTTTTTCCTGCTCCTCTTAACTTGATAAAGAAGATTCAAAGAGAGTGAGATGCCAGCTCCTTTCATTCAGTCAGTAGCTTCAATCATTTCTGGACGTTTTTCAATGGCAAAAATCAATGAATATTGTAAATGCACAAACTGTAATTTCTCCGCATTGTAAGGTGCAATTCTGAAATTTTTTGCTTTTTCCTGCTCCTCTTAGCATGATAAAGAAGATTCAAAGAGAGTGAGATGCCAGCTCCTTTCATTCAGTCAGTAGCTTCAATCATTTCTGGACGTTTTTCAATGGCAAAAATCAATGAATATTGTAAATGCACAAACAGTAATTTCTCCGCATTGCAAGGTGCAATTCTGAAATTTTTTGCTTTTTCCTGCTCCTCTTAGCATGATAAAGAAGATTCAAAGAGAGTGAGATGCCAGCTCCTTTCATTCAGTCAGTAGCTTCAAACATTTCTGGTATATGAATAACATGATGTTTTTCAATGGCAAAAATCAATGAATATTGTAAATGCACAAACAGTAATTTCTCCGCATTGCAAGGTGCAAGTCTGAAATTTTTTGCTTTTTCCTGCTCCTCTTAGCATGATAAAGAAGATTCAAAGAGAGTGAGATGCCAGCTACTTTCATTCAGTCAGTAGCTTCAATCATTTCTGGACGTTTTTCAATGGTAAAAATCAATGAATATTGTAAATGCACAAACAGTAATTTCTCCGCATTGCAAGGTGCAATTCTGAAATTTTTTGCTTTTTCCTGCTCCTCTTAGCATGATAAAGAAGATTCAAAGAGAGTGAGATGCCAGCTCCTTTCATTCAGTCAGTAGCTTCAATCATTTCTGGACGTTTTTCAATGGCAAAAATCAATGAATATTGTAAATGCACAAACAGTAATTTCTTCGCATTGCAAGGTGCAATTCTGAAATGTTTTGCTTTTTCCTGCTCCTCTTAGCATGATAAAGAAGATTCAAAGAGAGTGAGATGCCAGCTCCTTTCATTCAGTCAGTAGCTTCAATCATTTCTGGTAAATGAATAACATGATGTTTTTCAATGGCAAAAATCAATGAATTTTGTAAATGCACAAACAGTAATTTCTCCGCATTGCAAGGCGCAATTCTGAAATTTTTTGCTTTTTCCTGCTCCTCTTAGCATGATAAAGAAGATTCAAAGAGAGTGAGATGCCAGCTCCTTTCATTCAGTCAGTAGCTTCAATCATTTCTGGACGTTTTTCAATGGCAAAAATCAATGAATATTGTAAATGCACAAACAGTAATTTCTCCGCATTGCAAGGTGCAATTCTGAAATTTTTTGCTTTTTCCTGCTCCTCTTAGCATGATAAAGAAGATTCAAAGAGAGTGAGATGCCAGCTCCTTTCATTCAGTCAGTAGCTTCAATCATTTCTGGATGTTTTTCAATGGCAAAAGTCAATGAATATTGTAAATGCACAAACTGTAATTTCTTCGCATTGCAAGGTGCAATTCTGAAATTTTTTGCTTTTCCTGCTCCTCTTAGCATGATAAAGAAGATTCATAGAGAGTGAGATGCCAGCTCCTTTCATTCAGTCAGTAGCTTCAATCATTTCTGGACGTTTTTCAATGGCAAAAATCAATGAATATTGTAATTGCACAAACAGTAATTTCTCCGCATTGCAAGGTGCAATTCTGAAATTTTTTGCTTTTTCCTGCTCCTCTTAGCATGATAAAGAAGATTCAAAGAGAGTGAGATGCCAGCTCCTTTCATTCAGTCAGTAGCTTCAAACATTTCTGGTATATGAATAACATGATGTTTTTCAATGGCAAAAATCAATGAATATTGTAAATGCACAAACAGTAATTTCTCCGCATTGCAAGGTGCAATTCTGAAATTTTTTGCTTTTTCCTGCTCCTCTTAGCATGATAAAGAAGATTCAAAGAGAGTGAGATGCCAGCTCCTTTCATTCAGTCAGTAGCTTCAATCATTTCTGGACGTTTTTCAATGGCAAAAATCAATGAATATTGTAAATGCACAAACTGTAATTTCTCCGCATTGTAAGGTGCAATTCTGAAATTTTTTGCTTTTTCCTGCTCCTCTTAGCATGATAAAGAAGATTCAAAGAGAGTGAGATGCCAGCTCCTTTCATTAAGTCAGTAGCTTCAATCATTTCTGGACGTTTTTCAATGGCAAAAATCAATGAATATTGTAAATGCACAAACAGTAATTTCTCCGCATTGCAAGGTGCAATTCTGAAATTTTTTGCTTTTTCCTGCTCCTCTTAGCATGATAAAGAAGATTCAAAGAGAGTGAGATGCCAGCTCCTTTCATTCAGTCAGTAGCTTCAAACATTTCTGGTATATGAATAACATGATGTTT